>NC_057804.1:499552238-499666908 GCF_018294505.1 Triticum aestivum
GATCCCCACCCCACCACCCAATGAACGCCCCCAACCGCCGGTGACTGCCAACCAGAGGTCTCACAACTTCGAATACCCACCGACCACTAGTTTATTACCATTTCTGTCCTTCATATACGCGCTGACAGGTGGGCCCTATGGTAATGTGCACTTCTGAATGTGGACCATTTGACTGGTCAATTGATCGTGTTATCAACAAATTACAGAGCTGTATGGTGAGCCAGTGACCGTATGATCACCCTAAAATGTACTCCTATTTTATTAACACGGTACATACTCAAACTACCATTTCTTTCTTTCATATACGGGCTGACAGGTGGGCCCCACGGTTATGCGCCCCAATGGTGCAACACTAGTTGTGTCGTTTGACTGGTCAATTGATTGTGTCATCAACAAAATATGGAGTTGTACGGGTGAGCCAGTGACAGTATAATCATGACATGTATTTGTTTAACATGGTACAGACGCAAGGGCTCATATATACGCGCAAGCACTCATCGTATAAGCGCACACACTCAAACCCTACCCCTATGAGCACCTTCGAGAGAGTGGGCCAGCATATATGATCTTGAGATTTTATGAAGTCACCATAGGTGCCTCGTAGTCGAGTGGAACGTCTCCTCCCACTGAATGTACATTGCCGGAAAATACTGAAATTAATACAAGATAAATGCGAGAACCGGGACTTTAACCTTGGTGGGCTCGAGAAAGCACTGTCCTCTAACCATCCAACCACATGTTGATTAGCATGACTAAATGTATGTTGTGACCGTGATGAGCTAATTCAGAAGTCCAGTGACCATATCGTGCTTTCGCTTCAAATACAATGACCGTAAGTGTCGTCAACAAAATATGGAGCACACATCAAATGCAAAGTCCGTCAGTGTCATCAACATAATATGGAGACGTATCGTGAGCTAGATACCGTTGTACTATTGTATATGCTTATTTTCTTAGTGGCCGATTGCGTGTGTGGTGTGGTGGGCACATCATTTCTAGTTGTGGTGGGTCAACATGAAGACTCATGGGTCGGTTCCATCCTGCACCACGTATAGGTTGGACCGAGATGTGTTATACGGGGACCCATGTGGAGGACTGCGCGTACAACACGAAGCTACCAGAGTCGTGGAGGACTCTATCCCCACTGGTGATAAGCCGACTATATATGATTTGTAACCCTAGGCCCTTAGTATGTTATACAAGCTTGGGGGCTAGTTCGTCGATAGTATACACACACACAATGCCTGGTATTCACGTGTACTTTGTACACACCCCTATCACTAATATACAGTACCAGGAGTAGGCTCTTTCTTCAACTGCAAGGGTCCGATCCGAACTAAGGTAAAACTTTGCCTCGTATTACCATCCAGCCTAACAGCCAGGGATATCCTACCGAATGATATGATGAAATCATATCTGCCAACTACTATTAGAGAGGTGTGTCGGGGGGGGGGGCAATGTGTGTGAGAGAGGCCTAAAGATAATATGCGTGCGGGAGACACGTAGGCACATATATGTGTGTATAGAGGGCTAGTAGAGACCGTGCATGTGTATATGCATGTGAGAGAAATAGTGTTTTCCAACTGAGAATAGTGAAAAGAGTGGTACATAGTAGTCAGAAAGAGAGAGAGAGAGAGAGAGAGAGAGAGAGAAATAGAGAGAGCATGTGCGTGAGACACCCGACACCCTGAGAGAGATTGTGAGCATGTGTGAAAGACAAATGCTGATGCATATAAAGTGTGTGCACTTATGCGTTAGATAGAGAGAGATATAACGCGTTTGTGAGAACGGGGCGAGGCATAGTGCATCTACGTGTAAAAGGCGGTTCTATGCATTAAATTAAAATATAAATGGCATTATTATATTTGCATGAGATCATGAATTTTGCAAAATTGCGTATGGACGAAAATCGGTCTATCAGACACCCATACTCTATTGAATTCTAGCATGTGCATGTGTTTATTTCATATTATCGATCCATAGAGTGAGAGCGGTTTGAAATACAGGCAATGGATGCTTTTGCAATTCGTATATAAACATTAATTAGTGCACTTCATGTTGTTAGTGTGAAGCACTTTATACATTTGTCACTTGCATGGATACATTCCAAATTGCTAGCTACGAAATAAAATACATGTTGAATTCAACATAAAGGGGGTTTTGAAGATTCGAATTCATAGGAAGTGCATTCATCTATTTGAACCCGAGATAATGGCATTTGTAAATCAGATGTAAAAGGGGGCATCAATCTTTGTTGTGAGTTTGAACATGCTATATATATTCATACGCATATCTAACTTTTTTTTTGCAACCAAGGAGATTATACCTGGAACCATGCATGAACTGAGGTAAGTTGCATCTTTTTTAATATATACTTGTGTACAATGTATATTAAAATGTACCCCCTCCATTCCAAAATAATCGTAGCTTTAGGATTTTCAAGAGTAAAGATTTGTGAAGTTTGACAAATCCTGAAAGTTCAATTCAAGAGAACCAAAAATGTTAATGCTTCTGCTCCCAAATATTGAACGAAGCGCCAAATAGGCCTCTGGTCACCCGAAACCGCGCGAGACTAATGTTTTGGTGGTAGGAAATTATTGTCCCAACTCTGGCATGTGTAGCCTATCGGCCCGATGTCCAAAGGTCTAAACCGGGGGAGGTTTGTAACTTCACCAAGACGCCAGTCTCAACCACCTCCGAGAAGCATTCATATGCCGTGGGCACCTAAACACCCATGCGCTCAGCCGAAATCTATCCCGCCCACATTTGGGACACCTGACATGACTGTCCTACCCCCAACCCGCAGTATGTCCGAAATTTTAGATGGGGGCAAAGTTTGTAACTTTCCCCAAATTTCAAACAAGCGCGCCTCAAACCGAAACATTGTTCCCCCTTAGTTCCCTGCCTCCCTCCGTTTCCCCATTCATACTCCGTGGGCGCGAAAACGCCCTCTCCACCAGCCGTGAAACCCCAACCTCCTGCGTCCTCCACCCCATGGCGGCCAATCCACCACCGCCCTTCTCCATCATGCCGGAGCCGGTACCCCGACATCATCGTCCAACGCAACCGCAACCGCAACACCCTCAAGGACTTAGCAGCTGAAGCCGAGGCAGAGCTGCCTCCACGGCGCCGATGCTGACATGCGTCGTACCAGAACCACTCCGACCACGCCGTCCTACGCCTCACTGCTGTGGCTTCACTGTCGTAACCGTCCACCACACTGGAGCTGTTCCCGCTACGCCGTCATTCGCCGCCTCAGATCTACTTCCCCGCCGCCGACAGACGGCCACCGCACCACACTCAAGAACTTGGTCATGGGTTCGTCCAAGGCTGCACTGTCCTCCACAACTTCTCGTTTCCGGCGAACAACAAGATCGTCGGAAAACCAGAAGGAGAACACAGCACTGCCAGCAGAAAGAGGTACTCCTCTTCCCTTACTCGTGCAAATCTTATGTCTCCGCTCACACCGTATTCATCCCACGAAAGAAACTAGTTGAGCGCTTCTTACTACATCTTCTTCATGATACTAAATGCACAAGGTTTCCTCCCTTTTACTATTTCACCTTTGCTAGAGGTCAGTAGACCGCCTGGATTTCAATTCAGGGTCAATCGAACCGCAATTAAAAGAAGCAGCACCCGCTTAGGCACGCGGAGCACCTAGTCCGCCTGTTCCCCGGGGAAGCAGTGCATCAGTGTCTATCATAGGGGTGTGGGGCGCAGGAGCTGCTTGCGCCCGATCTGGAGGTCGGCGGGGCTTGAATGGATGGCCGGGGGGGGGGCGGTGCCAAGCACGGTGGTGCGTGTGAGGTCGAGGGGAGGGCGTAGGCAGGGGAGGAATACTGGGCCGGTGGTCACTGGCGTTTCGAGGAAGATCGTCAACACTGACTGGCTGGAGGTAGATGAAGGTGATCTGCCTGTTCTTTGTACATCAAACGATGCAGAAAAAATGGACTGACCTATTTGCTTTCAGTCGACTGTTATTTTCATAGAATCCTGTAGTAATTGAGTGTGCCATGCATGTTGTAGAGCTATCATATGTCTCCCGTCATTTATTTCTCACCGACCTGCTATCTGCTACCTTTACACTGTACTAATTGTGCACACACTTCACCCATACTCACACTATTGTTTTTTTATGCATGGGTATTTCAGACTCTGATGCAGTGTTGATGAATGCAGAAAAGAAAAGACAGAAGTTGCTCCAGTGTAATTCGAAGATAAGCACTAACCGTTTCAGCGCTCTAATGGGTGTAACGTCAGTAGTTGGAGACAGTAAACGTAGCTCTGCAGTTGATGATCTCAATTGCCACACACAACCATCCCATGTGCTTGATTTAACTTCGCACTGTCAAATGTGGTTGCATGTTGCATATGGTGTCTAGCTTGTATTGCTTCCAATTTGGTTAAATTGCATCTGCTTACTTTACACATTATACCTTTCATAATGACATGCCTTCCTGTTTTTGATACATACTACATATGTCTATTAACCATGTTCGTACATCAAACTAATGCTCTTTTGTATCCCTCGTCAATCACTTATGATGAGACAGTCACCCGGGTGGGTTACTGTGAGACGCCCTACTCGTTTAAAGAGTGCAGTGTCATCCTCCCCACGTGATTCTCAAGAAACAGCAAGGCTAAATGAAGATAGTCAACGTAGCTCTCTAGTTGATCACCGCAATTCCCCCACACCACCATCGCAGGTGCTTGCTCTTACTTGGCTGTGTGATATGTGGTTGCATGTTGCATATGGTGTCTACCTTGTAATGCTTCTAATTAGGGTAAATTGCATCTGCTTAGTTAACACATTATACCTGTGAATATGACATGCCTTCCTATTTTTGGTACGTACTACGTCTTTCTATTAACCATGTTCTTACATCAAACTACTTTTCTTGTGTATCCCTCATCAATGCTCCTAATTTGTTAAATTGCATCTCCTTAGCTTACACATTATACATGTGAATATGACACGCCTTCCTGTTTTTGGTACATACTACATCTGCCTATCACACCATGTTCTTACATCAAACTACTATTCTTGTGTATCCTACGTCTATCGCTTATGATGAGACAGTCACGCGCGTGGGTTAATATGAGACACAATACTCTTATAAAGAATGCAATTTCATCCTCTCCACATGATTCTCAAGAAACAACAAGCCTAAATGAAGATATTGAACGTTGTTCTGTACCTGAAGACAGCACTTCCCCTACACCACCATCACAGGTGCTTGCTCCAACTTCGCAGTGTGATATGTGGTTGCATGTTGCATACGATGTCTTGCTTGTAATGCTTCTAATTAGGGTAAATTGCATCTGCTTAGTTTACACACTATACCTGTGAATATGGCATGCCTTCCTATTTTTGGTACACACTACATCTATGTGTTAACCTTGTTCTTACATGAAACTACCTCTCTTCTGTATCCTGCGTCAATCACTTACGATGAGTCACCTTTATTCGTTGCATATTGCATATTATTTCTAGCCTGTTGCCATGTATTGCTTCTAATTTGGTCAAATACATTTGTTAGGGCACCCTTTTAATTTGGCAGAGTGATATTGGTTTCATCTTTCATATGGTTTCTAGCTTGCATCGATTCTAACAAGTTCAAGCACCCTGTGCTTAGTTTACACTTTATACATCATACATGTCAATATGTCACGCCGTCCTGTTTTTCATACATATTCCATCCTCCTATCATGCGGCTGCCTTACATGAAAGTAGTGTTCGTCAGTATCATGCATCAATAAGTTCTGAAGAGCAAATTTTATTCCTTTTTCTTGTGGGTTTGACTTGGCAAGGCAAAATCAAGAAAGAGGAAGGAAAAGAGTAAGGAAGGCGATGATGATGGTCCTCTTCAGCAACATAAACGGAGCATCTGTACCGATTCTCCTTGTACTGATAGTGCATTACATGGTCCAAGTCTCCGCTCCCCTACTCCACCATCCAAGGTGCTTGCTCTAACTTGGCAGTGTGATATTTGGTTGCATGTTGCATATGGTGTCTAGCTCGTATTTCTCCTAATTAGTGTAAACTGCATCTGCTTAGCTTACACATGATACATGTGAATATGACACGCTTTCCTGTTTTTGGTACATACTATATCTGTCTATCACACCATGTTCTTACATGAAACTACTTTTCTTGTGTATCCTGCACCAGTCACTTATGATGGGACACCTTTAAGTTGGCAGTGTGATATTGGTTTGCGTCTTGAATATGATTTCTAGCTTGTATTGCTTCTAGTTGGATGAATGCCACCTATGACGAGACAGTTTTAACTTGGCAGAGTGATATTGATTGCACCTTCCATATGGTGTCTTGCAGTGTTTCTAATTTGTTGAAGTGCCTTCTGCTTAGTTACCACATCATAGGTGTGAATATGTCAAGCCGTCCATTTTTTCGTACATATTCCATCCTCGCATCATGTGTTTGCCTTTCATCCGAGTAGTGTTCGTCAGTATCATGCATGAATGAGTTCTGAAGAGCGAATTTTATTCCTTTTTATTATCGATTTGACTTCACAATGCAAAATCATTACAGCTGAAGGAAATTAGTCCTGGAGTGGATGATGGTGGTCCTTCGGAGCAACTCAAACAGGAGGTCTCTAAAGATTCTACTCCGCCATCCTCCCAACAAGATTCGCAAGACAACACAAGGCTGGACAGTCAACGTAGCTGTGTAGATGATGAGCACATCTCCCCTACTCCACCATCACAGGTGCTTGCTCTAACTTGACACTATTATATGTGGTTGCATGTTGCGTATGATGTCTAGCTTGTATTGCTTCTAACTTGAATTGCATCTGCTTACTTTACACATAATGCCTGTGAATATGACACGTGTTCCTGTTTCTAGAACATACGTGTACATGATGAGCACATGTCCCCTACTCCACCATCACAGGTGCTTGCTCTTACTTGGAACTGTTATACATGGTTGCATTTTCCGTATGATGTCTAGTTTGTATTGCTTCTGATTATGTAGAATTGCATCTGCGTAGCTTACAACTTATACCTGCAACGATCACTTACCCATAAGACACATTTAACTTGGGACTGTGATGTAGGTTGCATCTTGTATTGTCTTCTAGCTTGTACTGCTTCTAATTTCTTGAAATGGCACTTAAGACGAGACACTTTTTACCTGATAGAGTGATATTGGTTGCATGTTCATATGGTGCCTAGCTTTCATTTCTTCTAATTTTGTTGAAATGCCTTCTGCTTACTGTTTTTTCATACATATTCCATCCTCCTATCGTACGTGTGAATATGAAACACTGTCTTTTTTTGTATATATTCAATCCTCCTATCCTGCGCTTGCCTTACATCAAAGTAGTGTTCGTTTGTATCATGCATCAACCAGTTATGCAGAGCTAATTTTATTCATCTTCTTGTGGTTTTGACTTCATAAGGTAATATCAGAAAATAGGAAGGAAAAGAGTAAGTTAGGGGATGTTGGTGGTACTCCGCACCGACGCAAACAGAGACTCTCTAGATTTGCCACTGCTACTACTAAGGAAGTTGAAGTCCCAAGTCTACATGATGAGTTCATCTCCCGCACTCCACCGTCGCAGGTGCTTGCTCTAAGTTGACAGTGAGATAATTGGTTTCATGTTGCATATGTTGTCTAGCCTGTATTTCTTCTATCTTGATTAAATTGCACCTGCCGAGTTTATACGTTATACATGTGCATATGACATGGCTTTCTGTGTCTAGAATACACTACATCTATCTATCATACCATGTTCTTACATCAAAGTACTGCTGTTGTGTATCCCGCATCAGTAACTCATGATTGGCCACTTTTAACATGGCAGTTTGATAGTGGTTGCATCTTGCATTGGTTTCTACGTTGTACTGCTTCTAATGTTTCGAATTAACACTTATGACAAGACACTTTTAACTTGGCAGAGTAATATTGGTTGCATCTTTCATATGGTGTCTAGCTTGCATTACTTCTATTTTCTTGAAAATCCTTCTGCTTAGTTTGCACATCGTAGCTGTGAATATGTCATGCCATCCTGTTTTTCTTACATATTCCATCCTCATACGGTTGTCTTACATCAAAGTATTGCTTGTCTGTATCATGCATCAATGAGTTCTGAAGAGTGATTTTATTCTTTTGTGTTGTGGGTACAGCTTGACATGGCAAAGTCAAAAAAGAGCAAGGAAAATAATATAGTAGGGAGTGCTGTTACTCGTCGGGTGAAACGGAAAAGGTTCTGCCGTCGAGATTCTGCTAGTACTTATAGTGCAGTAGAAGGTCCAAGTCCACCGGCTAAATCTACAAACACACTATCACCTGCTCCACTAGCTGCAGCATCTGCTTCAACTGTACCAGCATCTCAACCAGTTACTCGTTCGTTTGCTCCGGAACTGGCCAGTTCCCAAGCTGCCTTCACACCTAAAACTACTTCCGAAGCACTGCTGACACAACAGGACTTGGCAAGATCAGATGAACCTCATGAGCATCAACACCAAGACGGTACCTGACCGAGTCAAGTTGCAGTTGCATGCTCCTTTATATGTACTCTCACAGTTTGATGTACACTAACACTTTCCATATTCGTTGTTGAACTAGCACCACGGGCAAGCGGAAATAGACATCAGGGATAATGCTTGACAGATTAACAAAATCTAGAGGAAGAATGGAGATCCATTTTGAGGCAGGTTTAAAAAGGCCATGTGATGCTACAGAGTCATCCAAGTTAGTATCAGAGGCAGTCGTTGCCGTTAGGTGTCATGCGCGTATCCTCCCAACGTGGATCCAGTACAGGAATGAGAAAGACAATGCCCAGTTTAACACCTTCCTTGACCATTTATCCGTAAGTAATGTTATTCATCGCAATTAGTAATATTGTCTTGCTCTGTCCCATACTTTCTAGCTTCCTCCTAATAAGACTCACATTCTTTTTTCAACAGATGAGGTTCAAGTTGGATCCAAAAGATGATGCAACTAAACAAGCATGCACTCATGTTTTTTAGTCTGCTCTGCGACAGTATCGGTACCACCTTAGAAAATCTCACTTTGAAGGCAAGGCTAACAATGAAATCGCCCAAACATCTCCAGTGGAATATATTACAGATGAAGACTGGACAACCCTCGTTAAACACTGGTCTGATCCAAAGTATCAGGTAGGCTATATGTATTTGATCAGACCACATATTGAACTTGTAATTATGTATGTGCCTTACAAGTGTATCTTCTTCTAGGCTAACTGTTTGAAGAACAAAACCAACCGTTCTAAAGTGAAATTCCAACAGACAACATGATCTCGTAGCTATACTGCACACTACGAGGCTCTTGTAAATAGCTGCTACTTCCTTCTTTTTTTTGTGCCATATTATCGTATCTATATTGACTTGTTCCAAATACAGAGGAAAGCCCGTGCGGACCAAAAAGAACCTGAACCGAATGTAGTGGAAATCTTCAAGGATTGCCACACCAGCAAGATGAAGGGCATGAGCACACCAGCTCAAGCCGCTGTTGTAAGTCCTTACTCCTCCCGCCTTGAACTGATTGGTACTGTGATGTGTTCATTTAACTACTTGGTTTGCAGCCAATGTCAGTTACTCTATTCACTTTTATACACAGTTGTCTTAATGTATCATTTCACCTTATATGGTTTAAAAGAGATGAAGGATATTCTTTTGGTCTTGATCTGTAATCTAGTTGTTATGTTCATGTGCGCACAAAATGATAAAATAGCATGTTTGTTTTATATTTTTTTGCCCATGATATGAATGATGTCATACTATGTTCATCCTACTTTAAACCATGTCTCTTTATCCTTAGATGTCAACGAATGTGAGGAAATAGAAAATACAGTAGGCATGCTACATGGACATATGTTCTGAAAGTGATTTTATTATGTAGTTGGCACTACAATACATGCTAATGTATTACAATAGTTCACCAAAATAAGTTATGTATAAACGTTTAACCTACTTTGTTTGTTTTTGTCTCATTTGTAACTTATCTGGTACACTAATCTACAAGTTCAAACTTTCAGGAAGCTATGGAACAAATGATTGAACAGCCACAACCACCTGAAGGTGACGAGGATACTACAGGCACAATGTCACCTCTTGCTGCAGTGCGTCAGTATCTCTCCACTAACAGTACAAAAAGCACCTTCCTGCGTAATTCTGGGTTGGTTGTCAAGGTAACCTCGTCCAAATCGCCTACTGAACAAAATCTTCCTGCTAGACAGAGTGATATATCTGTGCTCTAGACACAAGTCCAATCCCTAATGGAAGTTGTTTCGGAAACAAGAATAGTGCTTGAGAAATGTCGTCAAGATATGAATGGTTTTGAAACCAGACTATCAGACATTCGCTTCATTGTTGAAGAGCAATGGCGGAAAAAGGTGGAGATCGTGCTGCTCCATCAGATTCTACAACCTGAAACATTAGCACTCAGGTCAAATGATCTGTGCTTCTATACATCTAATGGTGCTTTTATCTGGAAGGACTGTAAACTTTATGCCAAAATGCCTTTTGTTGTATGATTGGAATTTATTTTATTGTGATACAACATTTATGATGCTGCCACAGGCTGCAGTAATTACGATGCTATTTTTGTATAGTGTAGGTTTATCTTAGTAATGTATTCGGCCGAAAGCTTCGTAGGAGCCCAACATGCCAACATTCGTCGGGCCCATTCCAATTGGGCTAAAAACGATTATAGGCCGAAATTGGCATGTAGCCCACTAAAAATATCTGGGCTTAAATTAGCATAAGATTTTAATTTTTCTGGTAGGCTTGTGCCCATAGTGGGCCTTTAACAGGCTTAAACATAATTTGGGCCCTTAGTAAAAATAGGCTGTTTACAGGTGTCAATATCTCGAGCCCATAAAAAACATGGGACTTTAATAGACCGAAAGTGAGATTGGGCCCTGATTGTGCCAAATAACCTACTGGACTTAGCAGGCCAAAATGGTGGCCCATTTACGATGCGGATATTTGACAGGCCGAAATTTGGACGGGCCGTAAATGCGCCGACCTAATACACGAGCCTTTAACAGGCCGGAAGTTCGGTCGGGCTAGATTTTCATCATTTTTATATGGGCCGTTAATGGGCCTGATATGACGTTGGGCCACATATGGCCCATGGTTTACGTCCGACGTTAACAGGCCAGAAATGACAACAGGCCGAAAGTGGCCCAAATCTATAGTGGGCCTCTAACAGGCCGAATGACACACATGGCCGACTATGACCCAAATCCTTCACGGTCGTTTATGCACTGAAAGTTTTGATGGCCTATAAGTGGGCCCAAATGAAGCCGTACCTTTAACATGCCGGAAATACACCGGGCCGTAATTCGGCCCAATTACTAAGCGGACTGTTAACGGGCCAGAAGTGACCATGGGCCGCATTGATGACATGTTTAGACCAAGCTCTTGACGGGCCGATTTAACAGAGAATGTTGGGCCTTTAGCTGGGCCGGCCCATTATGGTCTGCAGAATATTGTGGGCCTTTAGCTGGGCCGGCCCATTGTGGTCCGCAAAATCTTGTGGGCCTTTAGCTTCGCCGGCCCATTATGGTCCGCTAAATTTTGTGGGCCTTTAGTTAGGCCGGCCCATTATGGTCCGCTAAATCTTATGGGCCTTCGGTTGGGCCGGCCCATTTAAACTTTGTGGGCCACTTTTGGGCCGGTCCACGTGTCAACATATCATAGGCCCATCTCAACCGTTGGATGAGTGACACCCGTGCCAACGCAGAGCTGACACGTGGATCCGTCAGCCAATGAGAATTTTACACGTGGAAAATCAGCATTGGTCGTGGCTGTTAACGGGTTATCGGATCCAAAATCTGACCCGATAGCTTAACAGCGTTCCGTTACGGTGGATGCCACATGTCGGTCACCCTTGACGAAAGCACTTCTGTGACGCGCGATTTATCGTCATGGAAGTGGACACTTCCGTGATGATAATTTTGGTAATTTCATGGAACACTTCTACGACAGCACAGGTATGACTATCTTGATTCTATCATAAATTTGTCATGGATGTACATGCATGACAAAAAACACGACCTACTGTGACAAACACGTATCATCACGGAAGTGTATTTTTTTTGTAGTGCTTTTCCGTACACCTACCGGTACTTCAAAGAAAGAAAGAAGGAACATTGGCAAACTCGTCAAAACCGAGTTAATCAACACCAGCCTTCCTCCGTAAGACATGAGATTGCCCTTCCAGCAGCTCATTTTTTTCAAATCTATCTTTTATACATTTCCATTCTTTGTTCATTAACCGTCTATGGTGAATTGGGATCCCTAGATAACTAACAGGTAGGCATCCCATTTCGCAACCGAATAAGCTTCTGTAATTATCCTGTTCTTCTTTAGCTCTCCCAAAGCAGAACAGTTCACTTTTATTGAAATTGATTTTGACTCCGGACAATTGCTCAAAAAGGCATAAAATAAGCTTCATATTCTTAGCTTTTGCAAGATCGTGTTCCATGAAAATAATAGTATCATTTGCATATTGTAAGACGGAGACGCCCCCTATACAAGATGGGGAACGAGACCTCCTACTTGGCCACTCTCTTTAGCCCAACTAATAAGTACTGTCAACATATCCACTACGATATTAAACAGCACAGGAGACATGGAGTCTCCCTGTCTTAGTCGCTTACGAGTCTAAAAATAATGATCGGTGTCATCATTGACCTTTATCCCGAAACTGCCTTTCTATATGAATGAATCCACTTGAGACCTCCAGGTATCATTGAATCCCTTCATATGTAAGGCTTGCTGTAGGAAGGGCCATTTGACCTTATCATACGCTTTTTCATAATCCACTTTGAAGACAACCCATCGAGTTTCTTCGAGTAGATTTCGTGCAATGTTTCAAAAAAGCACAAACGATACGGTGATGCCACCGTCGGTCCCAACACTCAGAAGTATAGGAGCCCATGCGATGCATGCCACACACACACACCGATCAGGGTCAATGGCGTGTGTGCGTGCATGGTGCATGTACGTACTTTGCCATGTGAATTAATTCGGCACGTACCATCCAGATGGAGAGAGAGGCCATGACCAACCCGGACAGGTACACAAAAAAAGAGGGAAGGAGTAGACGGAAGCACTCAGCATCTCCAACAGCTTAAAAGAAAACATCCAATAAGCGCTTTTTCATCTGTCAATGAAATGTTCTGCATATTTGCGAAAAAAATCTATCCCAATAGTTCAGGGAAGGTTTGGTGCTTTTTGTCAATAATCTAGCAAAGGAACCAGCAGCACCCCAGGACGCGAAGATGGGAACATGGGCCGACGGGCTAGAAGAGAGAGATAAGAGTAGCTAAGCCAAACTTTGCAAATCCAACCCTCAAACGCCCCCGGACGCGACCGGGCACGTCCGCGGGCATTGACCGGACAACCCTTGAATCCTATCGTGCACATCCGTGTATCTTATATCTGGTCCCTCATATCCATACTATCATGCAACATAGAAAAAAGAATGTAGATCATCACACAAACATAGAATCAGACAGGGCAATGCACATTCCGATCACCAGAAGATCACCGACGGATGTCCAAAAGGTCACCAAAGTTCACATAATTCAATAAACAACAGACAAATTTAAACTACATTACTAAAAACTAGAAACTGAAGATGGAGACGGTGGAGATTCACCACTTCCTCGCTGGCCCTTTGCCCTTCCGGTTGCCGGCGCAACTGGCAGATCATCCGAGTTGGAGAAGGAGCCGTCCGAGTCGTCATCATCGGAGTCAGAGAGGATGACGAGGCCTTTTAGCCGCCGGACCTCCGTGTCCTGCTGCCACTTTAGCTCTGCAAGCCGAGCCGCCTCCGCCGCTGCCTCCGCCGCCTCGCGCTCGGATTGTTCAATGGCAATCCAGAGCGCCTTGGCGTTCTTCCGACAAAGCCGCCGCGCGCCCGTCTCCACAGTCCTAAGCGACCGGTGGTAGACCCATTCGAGGCGGCGGTGCACTGACTGCTCTGCCTCCCTCCTCTCCCTTTCTCGCTGCTGCTCGCGACAGGCAGCAAGCGCCTCTGATTCCGGCGTGCGTGTCTGGGCTGGCGGGGCGGGCACAAGCACCAATCATTGCCCATGTGGAGGAGCAGCAGCCGGCGGGGACAGGGGACGACATAGGGGAGGCGCAGATTGTATACGCCGCCTGTCGGAGCTATGCCCAGGCCGGGAGGGGCCATCACCATCATCCAAGCTGCACTAATGGGGAAGCTGCGGCTGCAGTGAGGCTGCAGATCCGGAGCTGCCCTTGGTCTCCACCTTGGACCACTCCAAGGCCATGCGGAGGGCGAGCTCATAAACCGGATTCTTCTCGGAGTTGGAGTGGCTGCCGGAGCACGACATTGCACCGGATTCGATTGGAATCTCTGCGAGGAGAGGAGAGGACAAGGCGGTTTTTTGGGGACATCCGTGGGGTTAATGGTGGGTCGGCATTGTCAGGCGGACACGCCCGGGCGTGCCCGGGCCACCCCATATTCGAGTTGGATATGAAGGCCACCGGTTAGCCCAGACATTTGAGGCCCGTTTGAGGTGCCCATCTAGGTCAAAAAATCGTGACCGGTTAGTGATCAGACGAGGCGGCCCGGGCGTTTGAGGCCGGTTGGGGCGTCCAGCTGTAGATGCTCTAACCCGACCACAAGCTCAGCGGGCCACAATTGTTAGGGTTCTAGGACCGGGGGTACCCAGACACGTCTTCCTACGGCCTAGCGCGTGGCTCCACTAATGGCCCAGCGCAGCCCAGCTTCAGGACTTCACGAGCAAGACCCTCACGAGACAAACTACATCAAGAACTCCTAAGGAGCGGCCTCCCAAGGCTGCCTCCTGAGGGGTGGACATCTCTAGGCTCGCGTCCCACCTCGCGAGGTGCGCGATGATGTGAGCTGTGATGACCAAAGTCAGAAGGGCGCCAACGGGCGCATGCGAGGAAAGTTTCCTCTCTGGTGCTAAGGAGGCAAGGACGTACGTGAGTTCCCAAGGAATCCCCCAAATGTTTCCATTCCATTGCAACAAGACCAAGACCACGAGCTCGACATGATGGAAGTCATCACCGATCCCACTTGCGTGTCATGCCCAGAAGCTTTGCAGATGAAGACCACCTTTAGTCAGTATAGGGTGTATTCCTGTCCCCCTTCAAAATTGGCCATTTTGGTAATCCTTCCCGCCTAAGTCATAAGGGAAGAGGACCAGGCCAGTATAAATATAGGTTAGTCTCCACCGTAGGAGAGAGTTCGATCCATTCTCACCCACTGAGCCCTTGTTAGGCAGCTCACCCTTGTACTAGTTCATACTCATCCTCCTCGCGAGGTAATCCACCATAAATCATGAGTAGGGTCTTACACCGCAAGGTGGCCGAACTTGGGTAAATCTCTGTGTCTCATTCCTTCCCCGTTTGCTCGAATACGACGAAGCATCACTGTGAGACGGCGAGCAGCTGGCAGTAACATGGCGGAGTTCTTCGTGCACAACCCAGTGTTCAAACCTTTCTTTGGGTCTGTGGAGCCCCGATTCCCACAACAATGGATGTCTTACATGTTTGAGTCCACGAGTGTTTGAGCGAGTGGTATTTAGGGACATCGATGTAGTAGGTGCATGTCATCCACTAGGATCAGGATGACTCGGCGCCGACAACATGTGCTTCCATCTCATTCCCCCTCCACCCCCTTCCCCTCGTCAGATCGCCTCTACAACAATATTACTACCAAATCACCCTGTGATTGAGAGAGATATTTGCATGTAGCTATCTTTTTTCACATGCCTAGTACTATATTATTATTTTCAATACTAAAATAAAGTGAGGTTATTCTCTCTCTGGTGGTAGCTAGGTGTACTCGTGCGGTAGCGAAGGCTGGCGGCAGCGACGGGTGATGACGAGCGGGCGAGTGGCGACGCAGTGGCCTCCGGTGGTAGCATAGTGGTCTTCAGCGACGACATGCAGACGTGGAAATATTAGAAGTACCAAAATCTCTGATTTTATTGGAAGAGAAGGAGCGGATTATTGGGACGTCTTCATAATTTATCGGATAATGAGAGTCTGTTGAAATGAAGGGTTTGATTTTTGGAGTGAACAGGTTGATTATGGGACAACTTTTTTCATTTCATTGGGAGTAAGGGTATTTTGGTCAGCATCCCTTTTCCCAATAAAATACGTATTTGAATAGTCCTAAATACTTGGGAGTGCGCATCCACTAATTGAGAGTTGCGAGCGGCCGTGCTACACGACAAGTCTGTCACTTCCCAGCGGCATGCATGCAACACTCTATAGCACTTTTTTGCCTGGTAGAGTAGTACTATACTATACACTGTAGCAATGGTGGATAGTACTATACGCTGTAACAACGGTGGATGTGTAGAGACATATATTCGGGTTTAGAAACTTTTAAAAAGTCATATCTTTCAAACCGTGCGTCAAAATTCAGATCCGTTTTCACCATTGGAATCCTCGTGAGATCTTTGAAACTAGACACCGCAAGGGTATGTTTTGATAAATTTTTTGATGCCAACTTTGGTGCTATATGATGTAATTCTATTATTACGCGGTGAAAACTTAGTACTACATTGTGCAACTTTTTTCGTAAACCAATTGTAGACTTTGCACGATCCAACTTCTTACGAGATTGTAACCTACTATACATGACAAGCAACTTTTTGTGTTGTGCAACTAGTCTACTGTCCCGGCCTACTACCTAGTAGTGTATGCGCAAACCCCCTACTCAGGGATGTGTAGTTTATCACTGTTCACACACCCTACTGAATCTATCCTATCAGCGATATGTGCAACTTAGTCTGTTGTTCCAGCCAACCGCCTAGTAGCCAATGTGTAACTCATTCCCCTTACTATTTGTGGATGTGTAGTTTCAATTGGCAGGGGCAACATACAAAGTTGCACATAGTCCGCTAAGCAGTTGGTGGGGAAAAGTGATGAAGTTGCACATCTTTCACTGGCAGGGATAGTCATGGTGAAAACTACACATTCATGAGGGCCACTGAAAATTTGCATATAGACGAGACGCTAAAGTTGCACATCTCATTAGTAGGGATGGTTCAGACGGGCTGCTAGTAGGGAAAACCACACATCAAGGGGGTACGTGGGGAAGTTGCACATCACTGCCAGGCAGTTTTTCGGGGCAACATACGAAGTTGCACGTCCACTGCTAGTCAGTTGACCGAGGCAGCAAATAGTGAAATATGCACATCCATGGACAAGGGAAAAGTTGCACATCAATTACTAGTCAGTTGGCCTGGGAAACAAAGAAGTTAAACATCTCACTGTTAGGGGGTAGGTTGGAGAGTAGGTGCATCTTCGTTATTCACATCTCCACAGAGTTGCACATTGTCGCTCACATAGTCGCACACGCCTGACTATGGGTTGCATACTCTTGTTGGCATAGTCACACGCGCAGCCGCATAGGTGCATACTCTCATCGGCATAGTAGCTCACGCATAACAGTGGGAGTTGCATATGCGCAGCGACATAGTCACACACGCAGGACCACAAAGTTGCGCATTTTATTAGAAAGTTGGCCGAGGCAGTAGGAAAAGTTGCATATCTTACTGGTAGGGGTAGTTTGGGGCAGAGGTGCTATCAGTGAAAATCGCACGTCCACGGGTAGGGGGTAAGTTGCACATCGGTTGTCAGGTAGTTGCACATCAACTGCTAGACAGTTGCACCAAATGGGAACTAAATTACACACGAAATACTTCGTTGAAACGTACCCATGCGGGATCTAGTTTCGAAGAGCATGTCGTGAGGACTCCTATGGTGAAAGGGGATCTTAATTTTGATGTTTAGTTCAAGAGTTATAATTTTTCTAGAAAAAAAATCTCAATTAAATATGTTCACATTTGTTTGCATCACTAAAAACCACACATCCGCTGTTAGAGAGAAAGTTGCACATCAACTATCAGGTAGTTGCACACCGACTTCTAGACAGTTGAACCAAATGGGGACTAAATTGCACATAAAAATGTTCATCACAACATACTCATACGAGATCTAGTTTCGAAGAGAACGTCGCGAGGATTCCTACTGTGAAAGCGGATCTTAATTTCGATGTTAGGTTCAAAAGTTATGGCTTTTTTCTAAAAATAAATTGAAAAGCAAACTAGATCGTCAATTTCCTTTTATGGACAAGGGGACAAGGTACTTTCCTTTTTCACCGGCCGCTCGGGAGCTCTACCTGGCACACGAGCACCCACTAAACGCGTCCTTGAATAGTTGGGACAGAAAAATGTGCTCGAACCAACTCTTTTTTAGTGTATGCCAATGACGTACCATATTTTTATAGAAGGGAGCAAATTTTTACAAGAATCCTACGATCAATGTAAACATCAATCGTAGGTACACCCTCACCGGAGTACAAACAAAGCTAACTCCTCACAAATCTATCTAAACCACCCACACCAAAACCAACACGCGACCAATCATGGATGTCCCCAAGTATCGCCAAAGCAAGCTCTCTAGGGCCAATCACCTGCTCCGCCCGGTTGAATACATAGGCATTTCTTTGCTTCCAAATGGCCCACAACGCTTCGATAACCAACGAGTCAAATCCTCTCTTCTCCTTCCCATGGAATCCTCTCCTAGCCCTAAGCCACCACTCCTCGAGTAGCTCCTCCCCATCTGGGATGCCAACATTTACCTGCAGAGTGTCAAAACACATGTGCCAAACTTCTCTCATGTAGATGCACTGCAGAACGTGTTCGACGTTCTCCTCAGCTTGCAAGCAAATGTAACAAACCAAAGGCTCATCTTGAAGACCATGGCGTGCTCTCTTATCTAAGGTCCATAATTTATGCTGCACTGGAAGCCATGTAAATATCTTGCACTTAAGAGGGGCCCAACTACGCCAAATGGCAGCAGCCGTGGGGAACCGAATCCCGCCCTGACATAGTTGCGTGTATGTGGATCTCGCAGTATAAACTCCTGAAGGGTCATGTGGCCAACTGAATTCGTCCTCACTCTGTATGTGTCTCTGCACCGTCACAAAAGCATGCCTCAGGTGCACCATCTGTAGTAGACCCATGAAGGAGAAATGGGAGTAGGTGTCACTAGTCCATCTCTCCTCCAGCAATGCTTGGGCTACGGTCCTCGAGTTCCTGGTCCTTGTGTCTACTCCTTGTAGCACGAGAGAGGCGATGCCTCCGACCGAGAAACAGTGAATCCATCTGTCTCTCCAAAAGAGCACTTTGTCGCCTTTCCCGATGGTAATCTTCACAAGACTGTCAAAGACTTGTCCGGCCTTGTCGCCCACCATCAAATGCAGACCCTGCCAAGGCCTACGAGGATCAGTCCGTCTTAGCCACCCCCAATGCACTCTGAGCGCGATCGCTTTCAGGCTCAGATTCTTCACTCCCAAACCTCCAAAGGTTGTCGGCTTGCAAATATTGCCCCATGCAACTAGGAACTGCCCTCCGGAGACCCTATCTTTACTAGCCCAAAAGAAAGAGCGCAACCATCCATTGATAGCGTCAAACACCCAGGCAGGGGCGTCCATGACCAGTAAGTGATGCACCGGCCTCGCCGAAATCACTAACTTGACCAAAACCAGCCCCCCTAAGTGTTGCATCATTCCTATCTGCCATGCAGGGATGAAGTGCCTGACCTGATCTAGTAGTGGCTACCACTGCGTCGTAGTGAGCTTCTTGAGCGCGAGTTGCAGCTCGAGGTACTTGCAGGGGAAGTCACTGATACGTCCATTTTGCACCGTGTTTTCTTACTATTATTTATAATGTTTTTATCCATAATAATGATTTTTGGAGTAATTCTAATGCCTTTTATCTCATAATTTGCAAGGTACACACCAAGAGGGAGAACTCTGGCAGCTGGAAATCTGGACCTGAAAAAGCTATGTCAGGCTACCTATTCTGCACAACTCCAAACAAGCTGAGCCTCCACTGAGAATTTTTATGGAATATTTAAGGAATATTGGAGCAAATAACTACAAGAGGGGGCCCACCAGGTGGGCACAATCCACCTGGGCGCGCCAGTTAGATCACTTAGTGTAAGAGAAAATTGAGCGTTATACGAACTTGGATGACAAAGAATAAAAGCGACAGACTGCATAATAAAGGTTGTCATCTTAAGGGGCAACACAATGTGACGTTCTCTTGCACTAAAGGATTGAGTATGCAAACAAATAAGTGCATGGAAACCTCTGCTTCCCTCTGCGAAGGGCTTATCTTTTACTTTTATGTATTTACTTTTATGCAAAGAGTCAAAGTTTCCCTTCTATTCCTTTTTATTTTTCTCTTTTGGCAAGCATCATGTGGCGAGGAAAGATCTAGGCACATATGTCCAGTTGAATACAGATAGCATGAGTTATTATTGTTGACATCACCCTTGAGGTGAGTATGTTGGGAGGTGAAACTATAAGCCCATATCTTTCTAGGTGTCCGGTTGAAACATTTTGCTCATGGGTACAAGGTGAGTGTTAGCAATCATAGACGACTATATGATGGTTGAGTATGTGGACTTCCTAGAAGGCTCCGACATGTGACTCTTCCTAAAAATATGATGAATTTTATTTGCTAAGTTGACTGAGAACATAGTTTGTTGGTTTCTACACTACAAAAAAAGACACATCTGTGACATTTTGGGCCGAACGAATTTTTTTTCTGTCATACATATGACACTTCTATGACAATAGTTATGACAAAACCCGGTATCATCATAGATGTGGTGGGCTCCTACTTATATGACAAAAAATCATGACAGAAAATGGGCTTTTCATCCTGGGCGGGCTGGAGACGCAGCTGCATGACATTGTTTGGGCCGTACATGACGGAAAAAACTATGGTAGAAGCGAGGGGGAGGAAAATTTCGGGGAGTTGCCCGTTATGGTGGGAGGTCGGGGGCCGAGGGATGCGCGTTTCTCTCTTACACATGCAAGGCGTTGGCTCTAACTGAACCCGAGCGTGGCGTTGGACTCTAACTGAACCCGAGCGATTGCACTGCAGGCTACGCGTTACTGAACCCGAGCGATCGATCGATGGCTGTTAACTGAACCCGATGGAGTGATTCCTTCACTACTGCTCCTAACTGAAGCCGATCGATTGGATGAACAGTGAGCATTGCAGGGGGGGTTGGATGAACAGTGAGCGGTGGCGTTGCCTCTGGATGAACAGGACCCCGTGGTGTGGAGGGCTGGATGAACAGTAGACGGTGGAGGGGTGGCCGTGGAGGGGTGGTTGAACAGGACCCCGTGGTGTGGAGGGCTGGATGAACAGTAGATGGTGGAGGGCTAGATGAACAGTAGACGGTGGAGGGGTGGTTGAACAGTAGCCGGTGGAGTAGCGCGCGGTGGAGGCTGGATGAACAGGAGCCCGTGGAGGCTGGAGGAGGTCGACGGTAGCCCGTGGAGGCTGGAGGAGGTCGACGGTGGAGATGAACAGTATCCCGTGGAGTCCCATTTTGCGGTACGCCACACCCCTCCCGATGAACAGGACCCCCGTTTCGACCGTAGCGCTCCAACACAAGTCTGTTTCGTCCATTTTGCGGTACGCCACACCCCTCCCGATAAACATGACCTCTGTTTCGACTGTAGCGCTCCAACACAAGTCCGTTTCGTCCGTTATGCGGTACGCCACACCCCTCCCGACGAACAGGACGCCCGTTTCGACCGTAGTGCTCCAACACAAGTCCGTTTCGTCCGTTTTGCGGTACGCCACACCCCTCCCGATCAACAGGACCCCCGTTTCGACCGTAGGAGGTCCGTTTCCTCCGTTTTGCGGTACACCACACCCCTCCCGATCAACAGGACCCCGTTCCGAACGAAGGAGGTCCGTTTCCTTACGCCAGGCCTCGTTTCCATCGCCTGTTCCGTCCAAGCCCTCCCGATGAACACGACCACACATTCCGTTCCAACCCAGCCGGTTGGCTCCCCATGAACACGTCGACGACGTTGTTTCTCTGTTCCGACCCAGCCATGTACGTATGCGCGAGTAGGCGTTCGAGACCCTGCCCGTATGTACGTACGTGGCCGTATTTTCTTTCCGCTGTACGTACATGTACATGCTACGTGCGTGCCTGCGCTCCTCTACTACGACACGTGCGCGCCTCTACAACGACCAGTATGTACGTACACGTTCGCGACCAGACAACCCTACGTACGCTTCGACCAGGTGGGTCCCGACTGTCAGCCACTTCCTTGCCTGCGAAGATGTAGCTGGTGGGTCCCAGCAGTCAGGGGGGCGAATCGTTTTTTTACCCAGACGCACTTCCTTGCGTGCGAAGATGTAGCTGGTGGGTCCCAACAGTCAGGGGGAAACGTTTTTTTCGCGAAATACGGTGGCCCGTCCGGTGGGTCCCCGCTGTCAGGTGGAGGAATAATTATTTTGTGCGTAATAAGGAGGCACTTCCTTGCTGCGGCCGTGGACCTAGCTGTCAGCCTCTCCACGTACAGTCCATGTCTGATGGAAGCCATTCCTTGACCACATTGACCATGCCGCACCGAGAGCACCAGGGCGGTGGACGACAGCGAGGCCTAGGAAGGGGATGACGTGGAGACAGGGAAGACACGGCAGTGGATGCCCACGCGTAGAGGAGTACGAGGGTTCACTGGTTCGCTGCGGTGTGAGGCTACCATCGCCGCAGAATAACAGGGGGTGTGGGTGAGTAGAGGGATGGCCTGGCCAGCGGTGGGAGTAGTAGGGGGCGGTGAGGCCTCCGCCTCATCGCAGCCGTCCACAGGAGGCAGGAGCATGAGGCACGACCGACGCTGGTTTGGGCGGCTGGAGCAAGAAGACCAGAGGTTGATGAAGCACTACGGCCGTTGGATGGACATCATACGGTCACTGGAGCTAGAATCGTGCATATTGACTAAGTTGACTAAGCCCTCCGTCCCCGTCAACTTAGTAGGCCCACAAGTCAGCCTGCCACTATACTGGGTCCCACCTAACAGGGGGAGTATTCATTTTTTTTGCTTCCTTGCGTGTGAAGATATAGCTGGTGGGTCCGAGCTGTCAGCGGCGGTAACATTTTTTTCGCGAAATACAAAGGCCCTTTCGGTGGGTCCCTTGTGTCAGGTGGAGGAATCATTATTTTGCGCGTAATAAGGAGGCATTTCCTTGCGTGCGGCCGTGGACCCAGCTGTCGGCCTCTCCATGTACAGTCCACTTCAGATGCATGTCGGTCGTTGACCACGTTGACCAGGCCACGCCGAGAGCACTAGGGCGGTGGACGACGGCGAGGCCTAGGAAGGGAATGACACAGAGGCGGGGAAGACTCGGCAGTTGTTTCCCACACGGAGGGGAGTATGACTGTACGAGGGTTTACTGGTTCGTCTGCGGTCGCCGGAGAATAACAGCAGGTGCGGGTGAGTAGAGGGATGGCTAGGCCAGCGATGGGAGTACAGTGGGGCAGTGAGGCCTGCGCGGCAGCACAGCCGGCCGCGGGGAGGAGGGAGCAGGCAGTCCCGCCGGTGCTTGTTTGAGCGGCTGGAGCAGGAAGAGCAGAGATTGAAGAAGCACGACGGCCGTTGGATGGACATCCAACAGTCACTGCTTGTGCGTGAACCTTTATTTTAGGACAACCTTAAATCTGTGGAAAACAACATACAACCCATCTACCATTATTTCTAATAATTTACAGCCCATTTGCTAATTCTTAAGGTTTTTTTTGGAGCCCATATTCTTTTTGTTAGCATTACAGCCCATATTGTGGCCACGGTTAAAAAATTATACGAATTTTTGCATATTTCAGTGCGGTCCGAACTGTTTTTAATCCCGAAATTTCGACTCACATTCAAACTGATTTTAAAAATAAATGTATAACAATATAAAATCCAACAAATTCTCCACGCATAAAAATTAATGTAATTTAAAATCTCGAAATAAAAAAAAGATATTTGAAACTAATTGCCGGTTTGATGTGTTTTAAAAATGTACAACCCATTTCTCATTACTGATAGGCCATTTTCTCGGCCAGCCTCCTCGTCTTGAAAGATTTGCAACCCAACAGGCGTGACAAAGCGACTTACTTGGCAAATCACAAAAAAACTGGGCTATGGACTTGGACCCAGCTGTCAGCCTCTCCACGTACAGTACTCTTCCGATGGAAGTCGGTCGTAGACCACATTGACCACGCCGCGCCGAGAGCACCAAGGCGGTGGACGACGGCGAGGCTTAGGAAGGGGACGACACAGAGCCGGGGAAGACGCGGCAGTGGATGCCCACGCGGAGAGGAGTACGAGGGTTCACTGGTTCGGCTGCGGCGTGAGGCTGCTGTCGCCGCAGAATAACAGGGGGTGTGCGTGAGTAGAGGGATACCCTGGGCCAGCGGTGGGAGTAGTAGGGGGCGGTGAGGCCTTCGCGGCATCACAGCCGACCACGAGAGGGAGGAGAACGCGGCACAACCAGCGCTGCTTTGGGCGGCTGGAGCAAGAAGACCAGAGGTTGAAGAAGCACTATGGCCGTTGGATGGACATCGTACGGTTACTGGAGCTAGAATCGTTCATATTGACTAAGTTGACAAAGCCCTCCGTCCTCGTCAACTTAGTAGGCCCACAAGTCAGCCACCCACTATGGTGGGTCCCAGCTAGCAGGGGGTATTCATTTTTTGGTGCGTAATAAGGAGTTTCTTCCTTGCGTGCGAAGATATAGCTGGTGGGTCCGACCTGTAGGCGGGGGGAACGTTTTTTTCACGAAACACAGAAGCCCTTCCCACGTACAATGCACGTAGAGTGCGTAATAAGGAGGAACTTTCCTTGCGTGCGACCATGGACCTCGTGGGTCCCAGCCGTCAGGCTCTCCACGTACAGTCCTCTTCCGATGACTCTCATATGTTGACCACGCCGCGCCGAGCTCACCGAGGCGGTGGACGACGGCAAGGCCCCAGACTGGAATGACCCAGAGATGGGGAAGACGCGGCAGTGGAGTCGCAGACGGAGAGGAGTGGGAAACTTGACTGGTTCGGGTGCGGGGTGGGCCTACACTCGGCAGAGAATAACAGGAGGTGCGGAGTGGAGGGATGGCCTGGCCGTCGGCGGGGTAGCGTTTCGCTGAGGAGCGCAAAACAACGCCGCTGGACGCCGAAGGCTGGAGTAGGCGGTTCCGGCAGCGCTGGGGGAAGAAGACGAGAGATTGAAGAAGAATGCCGGCCGTTGGATGTAAATCCAACGCCTTCTTAGGCTTCGACCTACTGGCCCACATGTCAGCCAGTCCATTTGTTTTTTTAGTCCATTTGGTTGGCTGGGTGAAATAATGATGTAGCATCTATGCAGCCCTTTTAAATCCCATTTGCATTTTTCTCCAAATCCACGGACTTGCTGGGCTGGGTGAAAATATCATGTTGGGCTAGACGGAGAAATGTTATAAAAACATAAACACATGATTGCACGTCAGTAAAATCTTTGCAAGCTTATGTACGCAATCACTAGGAGTTAACTTGGCAAGTTATATATAAACAATTATTATTATTATTTTATAAGAACTTTTAACTTACGAAATAAAAATATCATTTTAATTTTATGAGTTAATAGTACGTGGGGTGTTATTATTTTTAGGCTAGACGTGGGACAGTTGAGTTGGTTCTAGGGGAAAGTACTGGGAGAAAACTCAGTTTACATCGAAAAAGAAAGTGGGAGAAAATTTAGAGACCTGCTGGGTCCACCTGAGGAGAGGAATATGTTGGGGGGAAGGAGATTCAAAGCACGGCAGCCGAGTGAACTAGTTTTTTTTATGGACAAGTGAACTAGTTTACATACATAAGCAAATAGCCACTAAAAAAGCAATCAGGTTAATGGGTTCTTAAAAGAAATATTTCGGACAAAACAGATAATTACGACACATAGGCTAATGCATGAAACACTCAGATGATAAAGGTGCTTATAAACAGAGAAAGTACAACATCTAGACCTTCCTGGCACGCTTGATCATGACGCTGCGACTGTCCGTGTACTCGTAGGTTATGGGAAACAGACACGCCCTCATGTCCAAGATCTGCCTATACATGTCGTAGCATGCGTATGCGTCCTTGGCCGCATAGGTTATGTAGGCTAGATTCAGAGGTACCTCCCACGTGTTGAGGTCGTCTTCTTTCATGTTGGCGTATCAGGGGTCGATGATGGTCTGAGCAAGGCCAACCACAGAGTCCTTCTCCTGCCCGTTGCTGATGATCTTGTATTGCTTCTGGATGTCGACAAGCTTGTTGCACCAGATGGCCAAATCGTCGCGTTCTTCCTTCTCTCCACTGTAGCGAAGGTGCAGTCGGCGCTGCCGATGAAACAGGCGAATGCTTCAGAACATGGTGCAGCCATAGGACTGAGGTGAGGCAGAGCTTCACCGAGTCCGTATCGTTGGTGTACATCACATTCAACTTGGTGCAGCCATAGGACTGAACGGCAAACTAACTCCTTGCTGAAGTCCATATCCAGCAGGCTCACCCCTCGCATCGCCATTGGAGTCTTTTCGAGTGAACGAGTGTGTAGGCGGCGGCAGCAGTTCGTTTTTCAGCTCTTGGGGAACTGGATTCAATAGTATAAGCTGAGTGTGTACATGCGACAACAGTTACTACCCCTCCCTCGTCCGCTGCATGCCCGGCAGAAGATGCACCCTCGGCGCATTCAAACGCCTCCATTAAGAAACCTACTCCGGCCACACGTCGGTTCACGAGCGGGTCTGTAGGAGTTGGTGGTCACGTTACTTAAATTTAATTAGCTTTAATAGAAATTTATACTTAAAACAAGCAATGCACTGGCTCGTTCTATCAGTGCCACAGGATCAACATGCACAACAATTTGAATTATTATTCTTAGGACGCACACGATCAGCACATTTGTCGCACTTTCACAAAGATAATACTACCAAGTTTGAACTGTTTGTTATGGTTGTTGTCCTCTGCATCATCATGCCGTGTTTCCCAGCTTGCAAGATTCAGGACCAACAAATAAGATCCAAATAATAAGTACAACAAAGATGCCTACACATCTCATTGATTCCCAGCTTGCAAGATTCAGAACCAACAAATAAGATTCAAATAAGAAGTACAACAAAGATGCCTACACATCTCATTGATTCCCAGCTTGCAAGATTCAGAACCAACCCATTAGAGCCTTTTGATAAAGTGAATATCGGGATTAAATCCATCTTGGCTAGCCATGTCATACAATCGAAGAACTTGGCGAATGCTCTTGACCGTCACAACATCTGTAGTTGAGTATTCCCATTTGCACAGCATGTTTGCACAACACAAACAAGGAGATAGGAAAGCATGATTTTGCTTTAATAGCGGCCTCCTTGAACTCAACCTCCAGGTCCACTAGGATGAGGTCTGCTTGGAGTTCCATGATTCAATTCATGCGCCTTTTTCTGCGGTTCACCTGAAATGAAGCAAAGATTGCATCATTCAGCTAGCAAGAAGTACTTGCTCTTGTGAGCTGGCAGGTTCTTCTTTAGTAGTTGCACTAAAATTGAGGAACATTAAGGTTGGTTGTCCGGCTCATGTAAGGTGCAACTATAATTTTCTTATCCTTTTGTGCAGTTCCACTAAAATAAAGTGCCATTGTGGTGACAGTGATGGCTCCATCTTGCAAAGGCTAATAAAATGTTGCACGAGATTACCCGCAGAACTTGACGGAGATTTTGGAAACTCCAATCACCATTTTGTGCAGTTCCACCAAAATTGGGAGATGTTTCCCACGTGACATTTTAGTTGAACTGCACAAGACACTCATTCGAAAAAGAAGTGTTTTATGGACTTCACCAAAAGGTCACAATAGCAACAAGGTGAAATGGATATCCCTATCTGCACAAAATGATAGAAAGTAAACAGTTGCTGGTCAATAAGAATATACGAAACATATACAAAATGAAAAAAAGCATCTTAATTATGTTCATGGCAATCACGCAAGGACAGTAGAAATTTTAAAACGTCAGCAATGCTTCATGTTACCAGAAGCATTACGATCAACAATGAGATTCCTCAGATATGGGATTACTTTAATGGTGGCATTGCTTATTTACTAGACATAGTAAATCAACAGCAGCTAAAGAGTTGGTTTAAGGGCATGGGACCGTGGGGACACCAGGACACTCAGAAGCGTAAAGGAGCAACTTACTTATCATACCGGGGAAAACAGCAGGAGTGCCATTTGTAACACAATTTAATTGCATCTTATCACTGGAGGCATTAGATTAACAATAACACTGATTAGACATGTCCCTAAGGTAACTATGTGATCGCTTCATTTTACATGCACCCTTACATTAACAACAGCAAAAGGTTGGTATAAGGACATGCGACAGTGGACGCATCAGCACAATGTACCTACAAGGAGGCATAAAGTGGTGATGCCGAGCTTGTTCACGCTATGTGAGGGCAGCAAACCAAATCCTGGAGACCTTTTACTATGTGAGGAAAGCAAATCTAATCCTGGTGACCTTTTACTATGTGAGGGAAGCAAATCTAATCCTGAGACCTTTTACTTTGTGAGGGCAGCAAATCTAATCCTGAGACCTTTTACTATGTGAGGGCAGCAAATCTAATCCTGAGACCTTTTACTATGTGAGGGCAGCAAATCTAATCCTGAGACCTTTTACTATGTGAGGGAAGCAAATCTAATCCTAAGACCTTTTACTATGTGAGGGCAGCAAATCTAATCCTAGAGACCTTTTACTATGTGATGGCAGCAAATCTAATCCTGGACATACTCTGTTGACTTGTCCACCAGCCGCCACTTTCTATCCTTTTTCAACCAATAATAGATCTGTTCCTTATCCAATTTGTACTGTGTTTTCCCATTATTTCCCTTTTCAACCAAGAGACCGGTTGGGTATCCGGTCTCTACTACTTTCACCATATTATTTCCTCTTTGAATCAAGTCCTAGATTCATGCTACAACTTTCCCCTCTTTCTTCATTGTTTGAACAAAGCCCTAGATTCGAATGCATGAAGTAGCTTTACCTCTAATAATACTAAAAATTTAGGTGGCTTTGGAAGAGCTGATGGGAGTAGAAAAAGATGCACATGCAGACCCGTGGGGAGCTGGGGCAGTAGAGCAAGGCCGCTTTCGAAGAACTTATACCTGAGGGTCGCCGGGATGTCGGCGGCGGCAGGTCGGATCTGCGGACAATACGATAGGGAGGAAGAAGGCTCGGAGGACCTCCCGAGCCGGCGCTGTGTCGGAGAGAACGACACGGGCAGAGGATTGGGCCCCTCCAGCAGCTGTGGGCTTCCTCCCTCGGCGGTGATGACCGCGTGAACGGTGCACCTTTTAGTCCTCTACACACACCGGCCGAAGGGATCCGGCCGGATCTATGACCAGCGGTGAGTAGAGAGAAAATGAAGCTACCACTGTCTTGTTTATATCTGGAGAGGATGAGAGAATGAAGAGAGCAACCCTAGTAAAGCAAGCGCTGAGACCCCTGCGTCCATATATAGTGGAGTGATTATCTTTTTTCTCTCCACAACAAGATTTTCAATTTGTGTACGTGGCATTAAAGAAAAGAAACTCTCTATTTAAGGTGACTACTCTACGACTCCTACTTACTACTACAGTATTGTTCACTTGTGCTCCCCGCCCCTCCATTCATTGAACAACCCATGGGTGAATAAACATACAGTAAGTACTGTATTTATATAGAACAAACAAGCTCGAACTATTTTCCCGTAGTTAAAAGTTGAGGGCGGAGCTTTTCCCGGGCAGTTTTCGGGTAGGCGGTTTGATAGAGAGGCGAGGAGGGTGAGCGAGTGGGGCTGTGCGATTTGACGACGCGTTACTGCTGGAAAGACTTGTGATATGACCACTCACTATAGTCATGAATTACTTGCGCTCTGACTGGGGTGATGCCCCCCTTCCGTTCCGCGCTCTAATCTGGTGCATGACACGTCGACCCGGATGCTGGCTCTCCCACATGTCGGAGTAGTAAGAAGGAGCAAAGAATGATGCGATATATACTAGTACTATACTACTCCCTCCGTTCCTAAATATAAGTCTTTGCAGAGATTTCACTATGGACCACATACGGAGAAAAATGAGTGAATCTACACATAAAATGCATCTATATACATCCGTATGTGGTCCACAGTGAAATATCTACGAAGACTTATACTCTGTATTTAGGAATGGAGGGAGTACTACTCAGGTCGGAGGAGTGTGAACCACGGCAGCCCAGTGAACCAACCGTGCGAACCACGATAGCCTAGTGAACCAGCAGTAGAAAACAATGTGGTGATATGGCCATAAAAAACAATGTGCTATGGTCCACACTGTATCATGTACAGTAACACTCCTCTTTGTTTGGATCCCTGAGTTAGAGCTAGTTTGGGTTGAAATAGCCTCAAATTATCGAAACAAGAGGGGTTAGTTTGAGCTAGTTTGCTCTAACCCAGCTAAAAAAACTAGCCCGGTGGAGAGGTTCTAATTGGGTTAGTTATCCTCGGGCCCACTAAAAGAGAACTAAAAGAATCTCACCTGCCCGTGCCAGATCACTACCCTAAAAGAATCTCACCTGCCCGCACCAGATCGCTTCCCCCTCTCTCTCCTCCGGCCGCCCTCTCCTTCCGGCCTCCGCCGCCCTACTCCGGCCGCCCTCTCCCTCCGACCTTCGAAGGTCGCCCCGCTCCCCCTTCACCAGTCGTTTTTCTCCCTCTGTCGTGCGCGGCGGCGACGCATCTACCAGGGAGGTCGTAAGAGGGGTGAGTTTGTTCGTTCCTTCTCTGTCTCACGACCATATCATTGATCTTGCTTGCTCTAGCGCTAATTCTGATTTGGAAAAGTAGATCCTGATCAAACTTGCTATAGATTTGCGGTCCACGCATGGAATTGTTTGATGCTGCTTGAGGAGGTAATAAATCTTTCTAGAGGCCCAAAGATTCATGTCACCTTTCTAGGTATTTCAATTTCAGGCTTGCATTATTTGTAGAGGACCAAAGATTCAGTTCACCTTTCTAGGTATTTCAATTTCAGGCTTGCATTGTTTCTAGAGGCCCAAAGATTCAGTTCACCTTTCTAGGTATTTGAGTTTCAGGCTTGCATTATTTCTAGAGGCCCAAAGATTCAGTTCACCTTTCTAGGTATTTCAGTTTCAGGCTTGCATTATTTCTAGAGGCCAAAAGATTCAGTTCACCTTTCTAGGTATTTCAGTTTCAGGCTTGCATTATTTCTAGAGGCCCAAAGTTTCAGTTCACCTTTCTAGGTATTTAAGTTTCAGGCTTGCATTATTTCTAGAGGCCCAAAGATTCAGTTCACCTTTCTAGGTATTTCAGTTTCAAGCTTGCATTATTTCTAGAGGCCCAAAGATTCAGTTCACCTTTCTAGGTATTTTAGTTACAGGCTTGCATTATTTCTAGAGGCCCAAAGATTAAGTTCCCAGTAGGTGGCAAGCGGCCCTGCTACCCATGCCGGTGTCGACCTCAACTCGCAAGGGGCGGCATCGGAGGGGTTCTCGGGGCTTGGACTCTACAGAGCCTTCCTCCAGAGCGATGATGGCGAGCTCCTCCCTCGGTGCGTGAGGGTCTCCGGGCTCCCTCCCTGTCGTGAACGACTTGCGTGATGAGTTAGCTCATTCTTTGTTTCATGAAGTGTTTTTTTATTTTGTGAAGCTTGGTTGGCGACTTGTATGTTTAAGTGGGATATCTCATTTGTATGGACAAAGTAAAAATTATCATGTTTTGCCTGCTTGATTTGTATAGATGGTTCGTTTATGTCAATTGTGAGCGGGAGGAGGCCACAGAAGAGCCGGCCACACCAAGAGGGTGCTTGGATCCAAGGGACTTATTTTAGTCTGACTAAAAATAGGGTCCAAAGTAGTCAAATGATTGAGATAGAGCATTTATTGTCAATCTAACCCAGCCATCCATACACCTCTTTGGTTTAGAGTTACTTCAGGGTTAGAATCTAACTCTAACCTCTAACTGAGTTAGAGTTCTCCTCGTCTCGGTTCATCGCCATCATACTTTCCCCATTCCTGTGTTTTCAGTATCCTATGAATCAAAGAGGCCATTTTTTCGGGAAAAATCAAAGAGGCCCTTAGACTGGTTTAGGTCCGGTCATTTTTTATAAACGTGTTATGTCCAAAATTTAATGAACGTGCTCCGGTTTCCATGAAAATAATCCGGTTTCATGTAGTAATTCATTGATTTATTTATTCTTCTGCGGGGGGTTTACATGTAATTCGTGAGGTCTGAAATGTAAAGTACCCCGGCATATGCTCCGAGTCGTGCATGCACTACGACCCAGATGCTCTATGTCCCACATGTCGGCGAATGGGAGCACGTGGAAATAGCCTAGGAGTACATATAGGAGGATAAATGCGTGAAAAAATATGTACTGTGAAGCGTAGCCGCGGTTCGAAAAGGAGACCTAAAGTGATGACAGCTATAGGTCGCACGCACCCAACTAGTGGTACTAGACATACAACTAATTTTTTCCTCAAAAAAAAGAGGCACGAGTGCTCAGTGCTCCTATTCTATAAACATGAGTCCCATCTGACAACAGCGTCCATGCTACAGCTAGCTCTCCTCCCTCGTTTCTCTCTTCTAATTCTAAACTCGGCCGACGCCCGGTGGGTGGGGTGGGTTTGCTCAACTGCGGCCCCACCTCACAGTGAAAACGTTACGACTGGAATAAAAAATGCCATATACTCCCTACGTTCATAAATACCCCCTCCGTCCCATAATATAAGAACGTTTTTACACTAGTGTAGTGCCAAAAACGTTCTTATATTATGGGACAGAGGGAGTATAAGCCTTTTTAGATACTAGTTCAAATGGAATACAGCATACAGGTGTATGAAGACATAGTTTAGAGTGTAGATCCACTCATTTTTCTCCATATGTCGTATTCACTTGCTGGAATCTTTAGAAAGACTTATATTTGGGAATGGAGGGAGTACTATACTAATAAAACATTAAGGCCACGAGGCGATGCAGTGTTGGTTACAGGAGGTAAGAAGAAGAGATGCATCCATCAACAACGTCCACCTCCTCGACTCAGGGTGCCGGCCCACCGAACGGTGCCTAAGTAGCAACGGATTTCATGGCCAGGTTGACGTGCTTCTGAACAATGGCCTCCAAAGATTCCAGCCGTTGGAAGAAGCCCAACATCTTTCTGTCCTCGCTTGCTTTGTAGTGGCCTATGTAGACGATTTCCTCGTAGACGTGGATGTGTAGGTCGACGGTTTCTTGCATGGCGAGGCCCTACGCGACGAGCGCAGCCTTGAGGTGCACATTCTTCGTCGCGACCTCCGGCACCTGCAGGGCCACCAGGGCTTGAAAGAGTTCTTCACCATGTAGGCCGATGAGGGTGGCAGGCAATGAGGAGCCTGGGAGCACGGGCGGGAGCAGTACGGCAAGGTCGTCCGCGCGCTTGTTGACGGCGGTGAACTTGCGGATGGAGTTGACCATCATGTCGTCCATGCAAGAGGCGAAGCCGGCGTCGGCGAGGGCTACGATGCCTGCGGTTGCCAACATCGTCTGGAAACACTACGCAGTGTGGGGCCGCAGGCCGGCGCCTTGGATGATTTGGCATAGCTGACTGCCACTCGCGTCCATCGCCTCCATAGGTGCTTGTGGCTTCTGGTCACTTGGTCTTGGATTGGAGTGAGCAGTGTTGCGCAGAGACTTGGGAGTAGATGGATTGGAGTGGTGTGGCGCCTTTATTATATGAGAGTCCAAACTCTGTTCCATTCACATCGTGCTGGCTCTAGTCTGCTTCTCCAATTAATTCCCTCTGCATCTAATTGAGCATGCATCATTGACCGTTCAACATCTCGGGAATCGCTACCCTCTTACTCCTTGGCATTCAAGCACCTATGGACCCGTCGACGATGAGGTGCCTATGGTGACTTCGTAAATTTCAAGATGATACTTAGTGTCGTGCGTGTGTGCGTTCATAGGGGTGAGTGTATGCGCGTGTATATGAGCGCTTGCATTTGTACTGTGTCAAAAAAATAACGTAAATGCGTGTCAAAAAGAGACTAGTCAGTATACTCAATATTGTGCACCTCGGAGAGGAAAACGATAGAACTAGTACGTATTTATTTACGGTGCAGATTCACTCATTTTGCTCCATATGTACTCCGTCTCGGTGTAGTCTAGTCACTTGTTGAAATCTCTAGAAGGGCAAATACTCCTTTCTGGTTTACAGGGCTATACTAGCAAGTAGTTGTACGTACTAGTACAATAGTGGGCTCACATAGCAATTTTGTCTCATGCAAGAGCCTGGCTATATGCGTGCTCCAATGTTCGCAACTGCAATGTTCGGTTTGCGCTTGGCTCTTCGCCTCTTCGAGAAGACGAACAATGATGTTACTACTACTGCTTCTACAGTGTCGAATCCACTGCTGCATGTCCGTCCACCGCGAGCGGGACGGATAGCTTGTTGTAGAAGTACTACTAAGCAAAAGCCTATCCTCGTTTGCGAGCAACAGCGCGCATGGGCGAGGGAGAAGGCGTGTAGTAAAATCAAGCTTCTCCTCGTTCTACGAGTTGACGCGACACATCATAGCACTGGCCCCACATGCTTGCCTCTAAACTTGGCTGAAAGACCCGCAGTGTACAATATATTTGCTGCAACCTCTAACATTTACCCACCACAAATTAAAATATATGTGGCCGTATGCATCGTTCTGATGCAGAGGCCGTGGAGTCCCCCCTTTTCAAAAAAAACAAATTAAAATATATATTCCTGTCTTGACCAGATGAGCGTGCAAACTACAATCACCAGGGTGACAGGTAGGGCCAGAAGACTATTTTAATTTAAAAAAAAACTTCGAGACGGCCACATAGCATGGAGCCGACCCCAACGATTTTAAGCTTACAGGCACGGTACACGCTATCTAGACTACTCTACGAGCGTCCGGGCTGCGCTTGGCTCTTCGCCTCTTCGGGAAGTCGAACAATGATGGTGTACTAGTACTGCACTAGAGGAGTACTACAGTACGCTTCTGGCCATCTGACACCGATTGAACTACTGCATGTCCACCGCGTGCGGGAGGGAGAGCGTGTAGCGAAAGCTTCTCCTAGTCTTGCCAGCCACCACGCTCATGGGCGAGGGAGGGACGCTCCTGTCTTTGCGTGTATGACAGGTGGGCCCGACAGGTGTGTGGCCAACCTGTCATACAGCCAAAGGCAGGTGCAGTTAAGTCTGCGAGGGAGAGGATAATCAAACTTCTTGTTGATGTACGAGTTGACGCGACACATCAAAGCACTGCACTCGATATATTTCAATAATTTAGGGTTACCGATGCATTAATTACAATGCATGCATGCATGCCGTGACTCTCCTTTTGATACTTGCATGTGTTGATTTAATGCACCTTGAAGTAGTACTCCCTCCGATTCCTTTTACTTTGCGTATAACTTTTTCTTGTTTTTCTCAGATTAGTCTGCGCATCCGCGTTGGTTTCCATCTGTGCCCCCGCTCGATTAGTTCTGCCCCCATTAATCGCGCCAGTTTCCAAAGCAGAAAATGGCTACAGGCAAACGCGTGCAGCGCCGGATGCGGCTTGACCGCCTGGGGAAGCCAACTCAAGCGAAAAGGAAGGAGGACCAGCCAACCATTGCATGCGCATTTACTGTCGATATTTATGCAGCTTACTCATGCGCAGGGGCAAATTTGTCCAGAAAACTCAAACTACTACCTTCCTTGGTATGCGGGAGGATAGTTATGCGCAGAGTATAAAATATGTGACGGTAAAGCTTTGTAATGCCCCGGCCCAAGCGAGAGATGGTTGTGCACGAGGAGGGCGAGATCATGCAGACGGAACAGGAACCGATGAGGGAGCTCACTAAGGTCTCGATGGACCTCACCGTGCTCCACTGCCCCTTGTGCCTCCGCCCCTTGACGCCTCCAGTGTATGAGGTTCGAATACACCTCGTCCATTCGGCTGATTGAGCAAGGTGCAGGTTTCTTGATTGATGTGTTGTTCGATTGATTTCTGCAGTGCAAGGGAGGGCACCTGGCCTGCGCGGACTGTCGCGTCGAGCGCCCCGGGAACCAGCGGCAGTGCCAGAAGTGCGAGCGCGGCGGTGGCTTCGACGTGCGGAACACGGCGGTGGACGCCGTCGTTTCGTCACTGAGGGTGGAGTGCCCGCACAAAGGCTGTGGGCTCTACGTCACTTACCACAAGCTCGCCGATCACCAGAGGTGTGTCCGCTCGCGCCCTGCAAATGCCCCGTGCCCGTCTGCGGCTACGAAGGCCCGCCGCCGGCGCTCTACCACCACATCAGCAACGCGCATCCCATGCCCATGCACAGGATCCAGTACGACAAGGTGCTCCAGCTACAAGTGCCACTGTTGGAGCCACGGCTCTTGCTGTTCGCGGAGGAGGACCGCCGCGCGTTTTTCTTGGTCAGCGGCGTGCTCGACATCGGCGCGCCTATCACCGTGTCGGTTGTCTGCATAAGAGCGGGGGCGTCCCCACTGCCGCACTACTGGGCCAAGCTGTGGGCGAACGGCCCGCCGGGGGAGCCCAAAGGCACGACCGATGCTGTCGAGGTGGAAATGGAGGTGACAAGCAGCAAGGATCCCGGCGACGTCGACGTGCAGGGGCTGACCTTCTTGACAGTTCCGCCCAAGCTGTTGGCTGGGACTAAGCTTGTGTCCCTCCACATTTAGATTGACAAGCTCACGTCCTAAATGTTTCGACAGTGCCTTCTGTTTATCTTAGTAATATGCTAATATAGGGATTACCTTGGTCTACTTTAGCTTAAGAAATGGTGGGTTTTGGTGGCGATGCAGCAATTACTTCGACATCAGATCAGTAATTTCCAACAGTCGAACGGATATTTTGTGTCTGTTGGATATAAAGTTCCTTTGGGTAAGAAGTACTACTTGTCATCAAATGGATAAAGGAGATGTATGTAGACGTATTTTAGTTCTAGATGCGTCCCTTTTTATCCATTTTGATGACAAGCACTCCCTCCGTTCCACAATACATGCCTTCCATTTGTCAAAATATAGATGTATCTAGACATGTTTTAGTATTTAGGTACATCCATGATAGAGCCAATCGGATGGTTGAGAACACTACAATTCGTAGCTACAGATGCGTGTGTGACTCCCAGATGCAGAGGCCGGGGGTCATCATCCTCCTTTTCGAGAAAAAACAGACGCGTGTGTGAGAGGACGAGTGCGTGCGTGCACCTCTTCTCTTCCTGTATAACGTACTACTAAACTCAGAGTACAAGTTTTTGTGGGTGGCACGATGGTGCGTGCGAGAAGTCCCGAGAGATAGGTTTAATGCGTCTGAAAAAAGGACTAGCCTAGAGCTCGCCACGCGGGTATTTATAAATTTTGAGCTTGCGTCTCGTCATATTCCAAATTACTCCACGCTATATTGTAGACCTGTTCACACCGATCACAACCTAAACGGTTTCCCACTTAGGAGCATATTGTTACCATGCTATATTGAATTCCAAACCTATTCACACCGATCACAACCTAAACGGTTTCCCACTTAGGAGTGTATTAGTACTCGGTTATAAATACTACTATGCCAAGATGACTGCACATTCCTCCTCAACTCCTCATCCACAAAAACAAACAAGTCATTCAGCATCCTTCCCTTGCGTCTGCCATGGCCAACGTGAGTTCTGGGTCGAGAGATTGCCACCAGGGAGAGGCGAGCATGGAAGCGGAAGCACGAGAGATGTCCCGCCTCGCTGCGAGAGCAGCCGACATGCCCCGCCGTGCGGAAGTAGCAGCACAGAGGTCCCGCCGCGCCGCTGAAGCAGCACAGAGGTCCCGCTGTGCCGTCGATGCAGCAGACTGGTCCGACCGCGCCACGGAAGCAGCAGAGATGTCCCGCCGCACCACGAATGCAGCAGAGATGTCCCGCCGCGCCGCGGCGGCCTGGGAAAATTTCTCGCGGGCAGGCGACGACTGTTACAGGCGCATGCATGCGATCGTCCATAGCCAGATGGATCAGATCTCCAGCTTGGCGAGGTTGCAGGACGACGTGAAAGCCTCATTTGAACAGGCTACCGGCATCATCCGGCAACTAAGGGAGGGCAATGAGAGGCTCCGGGCCGAGCGTGACCTATTGAGGGAGAAGATCGTCCGAAGTGCAGACCGGCAGGAGGAGACCAGTGCCTTGTTGAAGAGGACCGGTGTCATCATCAAGAAACTTATGGACGAGAATGACATGCTCCGCAACGAGCACCAAAGGCTGGTGGAGGAATCCGTGGATGTTCTCAAGCAGCGTCTTGAGGACACGAAAGAGCTCATCGCCGCTCGCCGAAGAGACTAGTTCATGCGGCCTACAGCAACGCATCAAGAAAGTATAGATCAGCGAGCCAGATCCTTGTCTTCATTCTTCTTTACCCTTGTGTATTTCGGGCGTAGCCGCATGTGGCTTTTTTAATTATCTTTCTAATTATGTAAGACAATTAATCGTCCTTATCTTTCTGTGGAAGATCAATGTTGCGAGGCTGGAATGAATAAAACTCTTGCTGTGGCGACCCCTGGCGTTGCTGTTCTTCTAGTTGCTGCTGGGCTTCCTTCAGTTTCCTAGTTTCTTTTGGTGTAATAATCGGTTTAGGATGTGGATTGTGTCGTCGGTTGTGAAATGTTGGGTTCTAGCGCGGATGTTTGGCCTTTGTTGGCCTCTTGGGATGTTGCGATTTCAATCTCGTACTCCCTTCGTCTCATAATGTAAGACGTTTTTTGACACTATACTAGTGTCAAAAAGCGTCTTATATTACGGGACGGAGGGAGTAGCTTTTAGTCCTTCGTGTTAGGCTGGAGTTGTGCTGAACTTCTTGTGAATTGTGGTGGTTTTCAGTAATGAAAATCGGAAGGGGCAAGCCCTTCTTTGATAAAAAAAATTGTCCTTATATATTCACCAGTCTTGCTATAAGTCGCAGTAGATGCTATATAGGTCCGTCGGATCTTACATCAAGATCCGTGCTTTCAGATTTTCTTTTTCTCTCTTAAATCTCAGTCGAGTGAGACATAGCCACGCCATTAAACAGAGGCTCGGGTGCCATTAATGGAGACCTTGGGAGAGAGGTGGACGGCAGATGGAGGTCAAAGGGCTCTCCTCCCGATAAGCACGCGCAGGGGTCTGATCGCACACCTCTCATACTCAAATAGCTACCCGGCATGGCGCCTCCTAGCTAATAAAAAATGGGGACGCGTGGCGGCACGTAAATGGTACTAGTAAGTAGAACGCCCACGGTTTCAATAATACTTGTGTTTCCGATTGTAACGTGACAACACTTGTTCCAAAATGACTTTGTTGATTGTTAATGTGTGCGCCTTCGCAAATCGGACTGCAAATTTACCACAGCATGTTGGTGCCATGTCATGGCACCAAGCCAAGTTTCATTATTTTCATGCGTGTTTTGGATTTACAGGAATTAAAAAACTAAGTTTCTCAATGTTTCCAACCCAGCCACGACGCCCAGAATTTTGAATTTCATTCCCATTTCTTGCATGGAACCTAGAAATTTACCCGAGGACACACATGTGATTTTTCAACCAACTTTGGTGCACTGGAACATGTGCTTGTATTTCAAATTTGAATTATGCACACAAAGGTGACACGTTCCCTCCCAGAACCACGAGCCTTCTTGAGAGAAGCTCCGATTTGCAAGAAGCTTATACCAAAATTTGTTCCTATTCGGCCAATTTTTTTACCACGGCATGGTACTACCATGACATGACACCATGCCAAGTTTCATGATTTTAAAACCAAGTTTCTCAATGTTCTCGACCGAGCCACGATGCCCAGATGTTTGAATCTTATTCTCATTTTTTGCATGGGAGTAGAAATTCACCCGAGGACACAAATGTGATTTTTCAACCAACTTTGGTGCACGGGAGCACGTGCTTGTAGTTCAAATTTGAATTATGCACATTAAATGACCAAAAACTCAATTAATGTGTAAATAAGGCCAAACGAAGCCGGAATAATTCCAAAATTTAATAGGGCACTCATGTAGTTCTATGTTGCCTTTGTAAATAAACTCAAGGGGGACAACATATATCGTTTCGCACTCAAAGGTGACACGTTCCCTCTCAGAACCACGAGCCTTCTTGAGAGAAGCTTCGGTTTGCAAGAAGCTTATACCAAAATCTGTTCCTATTCGGCCATTTTTTTACCACAACATGGTAGTACCATGACATGACATCCATGCCAAGTTTCATGATTTTCAGACGTGTTTTGGATTTACTAGAATTTTAAAACCAAGTTTCCCAATGTTCTCGGCCGAGCCACGATGCCCAGATGTTTTAATTTTATTCTCATTTCTTGCATGAGACCTAGAAATTCACCCGAGGACACAAATGTGATTTTTCAACCAACTTTGGTGCACGAGAGCATGTGCTTGTAGTTCAAATTTGACTTATGCACATTAAATGACCAAAGGTGACACGTTCCCTCTTAGAACCACGAGCTTCCAAATCGGCCCAATTTTTTACCACAACATGTTAGTGCCATGACATGACACCATGCCAAGTTTCATGATTTCCAGCCGAGTTTTGGATTTACATGAATTTAAAATCTAAGTTTCTCGATGTTCTCCGCAGAGTCATGACGCCTAGACGTTTGAATTTCATTCTCATTTCTTCCATGGGACCTAGAAATTCAACCAAGGACACACATGTGATTTTTCAACCCACTTTGGTGCACAGGAGCATGTGCATGCAATTCATATTTAGATTATGCACATTAAAAGTCCAGAGACTCAATTAATGTATGAAAAGGCCAAATGAACCCGAAATAATTCCAAAATTTAACAGGGCACTCATATAGTTCTATGTTGCCTCTGTAAATAAAATCAGGGGGGAGGCAGCGTATATCGTTTCGCACACAAAGGTGACACGTCCCCTCTCGGAACCACGAGGCTTGTTGAGAGAATTTCCGGTTTTGCAAGAGGCTTATACCAAAACTTGTCCCAATTCAGCCAAAAATTATATGTATGAAAACAGGGTTTAGATTATCCTGAACATCTTGCTACCTAGACCATACTATGATTTGAATTCAACATAAAATGGATACAGATATTTGAATTGGAGAGCGTATGGTACATGTAGTTCATAGTGAAATATGATTACTGCTATATGCATGTCTTTTTGTTATCAAGATAATATTTAAATTACTGTATAACTTGACAACAATCGTATTCAAATAAGGAAAATTGATTCAAATTTAGTCCATATGGTAGACGACAATATATATGTTCACATGGTGGAGTAAAATGTTCATATATGATGGAAGATCAAAATGTACGACTACATCAATTATAAACCGCAAGGTCACCTAATGATATATTCGAATTCAACATAACAAGGATTCAAAAATTGAAATTCGAGATCATGGCATATGTAATCATATAAAAATGAACATTACTCTTTCTTTGGTGGGAATTGATTTGTTTTTTGTTGTTGTTGAGGGAAGTGCGAATCGATTTGGTACTGTGCAGGGTAATCTTGTTCTCCCGGGTTTTTTTTACATTTTTCTTGTAGTTTTTTCAATGGCATCTATAGCAATACAGTAAAACGGGACATGACTCTCTTGTGTCTTATATGATTTTTTACACGTTAAGTTTGTTCTGCCGAACAAGGAATCCGCACCATGTTATCCCGAAATTTTCAAGCTCGAGTATCTTTTGTCTCACCTGCTTTGAAACTCCCGCTTCTTCAACCCGCGCCGTGCCTTGTTATCCCGAAATTTGGACGCGCACGAGAACTCCCTCCTCATTCGAAATCGCTCCCGCACCCTAGACACGCGAAATCCCCCTTCTACCCCTCAGCCCGAAATGAAGCTCCATGTCGCGGTGTCAAAACCGGTGGGGGTACGCTGGTAACTTACCCTACATTTCGGACAAGCGCGTCCCTAAGCTTGGCTCCCCCTCCCCCTTCGCCCCCCCTTCGTACACCAAGGCCGCCAAAACCGCCAAAACCCGCCAAACCCCACGCTCCTTCGTCGGCCTCCCGACCGCCGCCCAGCCGGAGACTCTTCCCTGACTACGTCGTCCACCGAAACAGCTCGCCGTCCCTCATCCACCGCACTAGATGAGGATCCGTTGTCGATCTCGTCGTCCCGCCAGATCAGTCGCCCCGTCCTCCACCTCCAAGGAGCTTCCCCGATGTCCGCCTCGTCTATTGCGCCACCTCAATCCCCACAGCACCGTCTTGACCTGCCCCACCGGAACCACAACACCCTCACCAATTCCTCCGATGAAGCCGAGGCCAACTCGGTGCCACCAAGGAGGTTCTGCACTCACCGCTGCATTTATCTTTTATTCAATCTCACGGGGCTGCTGGTGCTCGATACCGAGTAGACATGGCGTCTCCATCGATGGCATCGTTGCCGGCCACATCATCCACGGCGTCTCTCCCCATGTTGTTGCTTCCTCGGCGACGACTTCCACAACGGCACTAGCTGCAGCTGCTCCGGCTCTCACTCGCGTTGCGACTCTGTTCTTGCTGTCGGTCGTGCTGCTGCACTGCTCCTGCTTTCGTTCGTGCTGCTGCTCCGCTCTTGCGCTCACTTGCGCTGCTACTGCTGCTGCACGACCTCCGGCAGCTACAGGAGTTGCTGCTTTAGCACTCGCTCACGGTGCTACTGCACGACTTGCTCTCTGCTAGTGCATTTCCTGCTCGAGCGTCTGCTGATTTAGATCACTGCTTCTCTGCTACTAGTGCTCGAACGCCCTAAACATCTATTACAATGCTTTGTTACTAGTTCAATCAGTTTCGACAGTAAAATTCAGTTTCGACTGTGAAGTTCATTTTCTTCAGTTAAGTTCAGAGTGAACAGTACTTACAGCATCTGTCGGAGCGGCCGTGGCGCGGCTGATGCGTTTTACATCTAGCACTTTTTGGTGATGTATTTTACATCATCTATTGCAGATGATATTAGGGTCCCACTTCAGATTAAAGTTGTCTGTCTTGTCATGCTTCAGCCTCGTCACCGTACACCTTAGCGGAGCTGCTCCAACAACGGAACCGTCGATCACAGCGGAGCAGTACCCTCGGCGCCGTTTCCAGAGGCCTCGGATCTTCTTCCCCGCCTCTGACAGTCACACCAGCATCATCACCATCCTCCACGTCCAACCCAATGATGCTGAGGTCCACAAGGCTATGCCAAAGAGGTTGTACAGTCGTCGCATCACTTTGTTTCTCCATTCCTCTGTTCTTCCAATTCATGTGAGCCAAACACCCAGGTTGACTGAAATCCTATGTTTCCAAATGCTCTGTTTTGCACGTGCATTCCTATCCTATTCGTGTGTTTTTCCTGTCCCTGCGTTTATAGAATCCTCCAATTCTAAGGAGCCCTTACAGATTTACTTCATTTTCAGATTGGCGTCAAAGAAAATTCTGTGTGTTATGTCCTTCTCCTGCCGTGCCGTCATCCACCCCACCTGAGGTGCACCATCGACAGAAGCGTTCACTACAGCAGAGATCCCCCCTGCAGACTTTCTTTCGCCGCCTCAGATCATCTTCCCCATTGCCGGCAGCCACGCCAACTGCATTACCATCATTGACTGAGCAGATGAACCTGAGGACTACACAGTTCCGGAAGAGAGGTCACAGTCTTTCGTGTTTGCTTACGTTATACATCGGTTATTATTACCTGCTACTCTATCATTCAATCTTGAGTTTTGAATTGCCCATGGGTCTCATATCGAGCCAGCAACTAATAGTATCTGTCTACTATCTGGTTCATCTGGGGTCTTCTATGTGGTTCATGTTGGCTGGGCAACAAACAATAGATGATCCATTGTCTATCTTTTTAAACTGAAGCTATAATCTACCTGCTATCATTAGTTTTGGATCCATCCACTTGCTACCATCAGTCCTGATTTTTGCATGCACCCCTTAGGCCTTACAAAATCTAACTATTTTTTTATTATGCATGTCAGATATTGTACACAATTGTACTGAACATGTAGAGAAAAAGAGAAGACCGTTGTGTGCGAATATAATGTCATGCAGACGCTGCTCCATGGTGGGCAAAGTGCCCCCCCTCTCCTGCATTTCCAGATTGTATTCCAGAGGAAGATAACTATTCAGATGGAGATTCAGAAGGAGCCGACCATGCCTGTTTACCACCTGAGGTGTTTGGTCTAACCTGGCATGCTGATGTTGGTCATATCATGCATATGGCGCCTTGCATTGCTTACATTATACATCTTATATGTCATCAGCTTAGTTTAGATTTTTCTTTGTGTGAATGCCACCTGTTTGGTTTCTATATCATACTCCCACCATTCCTAAATATTTGTCTTTTTAGAGATTTCAACAAGTGACTACATACGGAACAAAATGAGTGAATCTACACTCTAAAATATGTCTATATACATCCGTATGTGGTAGTCCATTTGAAATCTCTAAAAAGACAAATATTTAGGAACGGAGGGAGTATATGGGAATTATGCAATGCCATCTTCTTTAGCCATGCATCATATACGTGAATCATGCAATGCCATCCTGTTTAGCTAGTCATCATATATGTGAATTGTATCGTGCCATATTTTTCCCATAATGTATTCCATTTGTCAACAATGTTTATACATTCATCTACTCTTCCTGTGCATCAGCCATTTGAGTCGGTCATGGGAAAATCTGGAGTGAAAACAAGGTCTTCTGAGCAGTCAGTGCTACCTGTTGATGCAGATTTCTTGTTGGTTACAGATAGCTCCTCAGAGGAGGATTCAGAGAGAGATGACCAGTCGTATCCCCCCCCCCCCGAGGTGCGTGCTCTAACTTGGCTGGGTTATATTGCTCATATCATGCATATGGTGTCTTGCATTGCCATGCCATCTGCTTAGATTAGACATGCTTTGTGCGAATGCCTCCTATTTGCTTTCTATATCAGATATGTGAATTATGCAACGCCATGTTTTTCAGCCAGTTATCATATATGTGAATTATGCACCGCCATGGAGCCAGGCATCATAGATGTGAATTATCTCATGCCATCTTTTTTTCATTACGTATTCCATTTGTCGACAATCTATGTATATTGAACTACTCTTCATGTGTATTAGCCATTTGATCCGGTTATGGAAAAATCTAGAGTGAAAACAAGGTCTTCAGAGCAGGCAATGGTACCTGTTGAAGCATATATCTCGATGGTTACAGAGAGCTCCTCAGAGGAGGATTCAGAGACAGATGACCAGTCCTATATCCCACCTGAGGTGTATGCTCTAAGTTGCAATGTTTATATTTCTCATATGATGCATATGGTGTCTTGCATTGCTTAGTTTAGACATCATATGCACAATATTGAATTCTATCTGCTTAGTTTACAGATCATACATGCGAGTGCCAGCTGCTTAGTATATGAATCAATTATATCCTGTTAAGTTATCCATCATATATCTGAAACTGTGTCATGCTATCCTGTTTAGTTAGGCATCATATATGTGAAATTGTGTCATGCTGTCCTGTTTGGTTAGACAACATATATGTGAATTACCACATCTGTCTATCATAAAATGTCTGTACGTTCAATTTCTTTTCTTGTTTATCAGCCATTTGAATTGGAGGGGTGATGGCAGTATCTAAGGGAGCAAGAACCCGTTCTTCACAAAAGACAGTGCTACCCGTCGATGCAGATAGAACCATGGTTGTATTGGCCCACAAACTAGCCCCACCACACATAATCGAGACTCTTCCAGATTGCACACTTACACCGTTGGGCAGAGAACCAGCTACAACCCATCTAACCGCAACCCCAGCGGATAGTAACCCACTTATATTTGACAAAGCACCATGTCCACCACAGAGTACCCCCACACGAGCAGTTTGTAAAGCTACTGCAGTGCCCAAAGCACGAAGACCACCACAGCTAACCCAAACTCCATGTTTAAAGCAGAAGAGCAACTATTCTCAGGTCAGATTCCGTAGCTATGGTCCATACTCCTTTGCTGTTGCATCACTGTATTTACTCATACCAACTACTTTCGAATTTGAAGGATCCAATTGAAACTCCAATGGCGCAACAAGTATGTTTTAAACCTATTTCTTTAACTGGAATGTTGTTCTAACTTCTTGCTCTATGTTGATTTTAGTTTAAGTTGTATAAACAGTTATGTTCTCATGTGATGCACATTACAAGTGTTGCCAATGATGCATAGTTTCTCACACTTATATTCTGTCTATGTTGTTGTGTCTTAAAAATATAAGAGTTGAGCTATGTCTCTATCTGGATTAGGGAACATAAACTGGAATGATATGGACAATACAGTGACCATAGTACATAGATATATGTTTGTTTCATGCTGTTATCCTGTCCACCTTACTACTGAACCGGTTTACCAAAATGAGTTTGGTATACTACAAGCTAAGCCTGTGATGTGTCTGCTTGTTTCTCTTGTAGTATGCAAACAGAATATTGGAGAAGAGCAACCCACTATGCAATGGTAGAGAAAGTAATGCAGATAAGGTTCAAGATAGTGAGACAACCCTGTTGGTCTCCAAGAAAGGTGATAAAAACGATCTTGTAGACAGTGAGAAAACCCCACAGTCCTGCGTTGATGTAGTGTTCGAGTTACTGGCCAGTACCGCTGGCACAAGCTCTTCGAACTCGCTGCCTGAATCACTTTGCCTTCTTCAGTCTCAGCTACAAGCTGAAAGGCATCAGTCAGTTGTGCTGCAACAAGAAGCCGAAGGACTGAGGAAGTCCCTGTAGAATTCAGATGCGTACTTTCTTGTGCAACAGCAGGCGCTGGAGGATTTAAGCGCCAAATAACAGAAAGTTAATAAGATTACTAAGCATCTTGCCAGCATTATGGGTACCCAGGATATTGTTTCTTGAACTCTTCTGAAGTGGTTTCAGTTCAGGACTTGTTTTGCTGCGGCGTTTATATGCTGTTGTGTTCCCTATATTTGTAGTGGTGGTGAACTTTGATGCCCAGTGGATGTAATATGTGTAATAGCCGTGATAGCCTAGCATAAGTTTCTTGCTTATTTATTTCCTTGTTGTCTTGTTTATTTGTTTTCTTGTAGTCAGTATAGTTCTTTTTCCACGGTTTGCTAGTGGCTGCAATAACCTATTTTTTAAAACTAGGCCACAATAACCATGGGCTAATATTTACTGTAGTGACACTGGGCCTCCTACGGGCCGTAGAAACAGTGGGCCTTCTACGGGCCGTAGAAACAGTAGTACGGGCCGTAGAACCATTGGGCCTTCTACGGGCCATAGAAAAAATGGGACTTCTACGGGCCGTATAATCAATGGGCCTTATACGGGCCGTATGATTGATTGACCAAACATGGGCCAATAACAAGCCGCATTATGGCCGTAAATGGGCTAGAGTTGGAATCATCCGTTCATGGGCCGACCATAACGGGCCATCGTTAATAGGTTGTATTTGATGACGCTATGAAAACGGCCCAATGTATTAACGGACCACAAACGGGCCGACTGTAACCACAGGCTGAATTTGGCCGACAAGCAGAAAATGACAGTAACGGGCCGTAAGTAAACGAATGCTCGAAATGAGCCCAAGAATAAATGGGCTCTGAGAAGGCCGAAAGATAACATGGGTTGGAAACAGCCCAACTGAATAACGAGCCCTTAATGGGTATAAAGTGATACACTTTACATTACGGGCCAGTTTCACCACGGGCCGTTAATAGGCCAAGACTTACATAGGGCCTCATATGGGCCGAAAGACGTCATGGGCTATACATGGGCCAGAAGTGAAAACAGGCTGGAATCATATTGGATGGCCCAGATGATGCTACTGGGCCTAATTTGGATAGGGCGTAACGGGCCTTGGTTTAGCGGGCTATAAATGGGATATATGCGAACAGGGCGTTAACATGCTTTCCATGGGCCGGCCCGTCACCTTTTGACCAAGTCAAACGGGTCGGCCTTTTCACAGGAATGGGCCACTGTTGGGCTGTGCCATGTGTCGACGTATCATAGGCGCCTTCTGTCCAATGAGTGGATGACATCTGTCCCAACAACAAGCCGACACGTGTTTCCTCCAGCCAATGATGATTTTACACGTGGAAAATCCCCATTGGTCGGGGCTGTTAACGGGTTATCGGATCCAAAACCCGACCCGATAGCTTAACAGCGTTCCGTTACGGTGGATACCACGTGTCGGTCACCCTTGACGAAAGCATTTCTGTGACGCGCGATTTATCGTCATGGAAGTGGACACTTCCGTGATGATAATTTTGGTAATGTCGTGGAACACTTCTACGGCAGCATAGGTATGACTATCTTGATTCTATCATAAATTTGTCATGGATGTACATGCATGACAAAAAACGCGACCTACTGTGACAAACACGTATCATCATGGAAGTGTATTTTTTTGTAGTGCTAATAGAGTTTCTGCTTTATACTTCGATCACGTGATGAACTGTTACTTATTCATGGGAAGTTTATGATGCAAGTTCGATGATAAAAGTCCGATGTTCAATTTTGTTGTTGTTATAATAATCAACATGATGCTTCTATGTCCGTATTTTTGTTTTTATCGACACCTCTCTCTCTCTCTCAAAGCATGTGGACATGTTTTTTATTTTGGTTTTCGCTTGAGGAGAAGCGAGGGCTAAGCTTGGGGGAGTTGATACGTCCATTTTGCATCATGTTTTCTTACTGTTATTTATAATGTTTTTATCCATAATAATGTTTCTTGGTGTAATTCTAATGCCTTTTCTCTCATAATTTGCAAGGTACACATCAAGAGGGAGAATTCTGGCAGCTGGAAATTTGGACCTGAAAAAGCTATGTCAGGCTACCTATTCTACACAACTCCAAACAAGCTGAGCCTTCATGGAGAACTTTATGGAATATTTAAGGAATATTGGAGCAAATAACTACCATAGGGGGCCCACCAGGTGGGCACAACCCACCTGGGCATGCCAGGGAGCCCAGGCGTGCCCTCGTGGGTTGTGCCCTCCTCGGCCCACCTCTAGTGCCCATCTTCTGGTGTATAAGTCATTTTGACCTAGAAAAAAATAAGGAGAGGACATGTGGTACGAAGCGCCGCCGTCTCAAGGCGGAACTTGGGCAGGAGCACTTTTGCCCTCCGGCGGACCGATCACGCGGGGGGAACTTCCCTCCTGGAGGGGGAAATCATCATCATCATCATCACCAACACGTCTCCCATCTTGGGGAGGGCAATCTCCATCAACATATTCACGAGCACCATCTCATCTCAAACCCTAGTTCATCTCTTGCATTCAATCTTGTTACCGAAACTATAGATTGGTGCTAGGGGGTGACTAGTAGTGTTGATTACATCTTGTAGTTGATTACTATATGGTTTATTTGGTGGAAGATCATATGTTCAGATGCATTATGCTATTCAATACCCCTCTGATATTGAGCATGTTTATCATTTGTGAGTAGTTACTTTTGTTATTGAGGTCACGGGAGAAATCATGTTGCAAGTAATCATGTGAATTTGATATGTGTTCGATATTTTGATAGTATGTATGTTGTGATTCCCTTAGTGGTGTCAAGTGAACATCGACTACTTGACACTTCACCATATTTGGGACTAAGGGAATGCATTGTGGAGTAGTAAATAGATGGTGGGTTGCGAGAGTGACAGAAACTTAAACCCTAGTTTATGCACTATTCTGTAAGGGATCGATTGGATCCTAGATGATAGATTATGGATGTCGCCTAGAGGGGGGGTGAATAGGCGCTTTTAAAATAATTACGGTTTAGGCTTGAACAAATGCGGAATAAACCTAACGGTTAATTTGGCAAGCACAAAACCTAAAACAACTTGGCTCACCTATGTGCACCAACAACTTATGCTAAGCAAGATAAACAACTAAGTGACAGCAAGATATATGACTAGAAACAATATGGCTATCACAAAGTAAAGTGCATAAGTAAAGGGATCGGGTAAGGGATAACCGAGGCACGCGGAGACGACGATGTATCCCGAAGTCCATTTGGAGCGGTGTGGAGGCACAATGCTCCCCAAGAAGCCACTAGGGCCACCGTAATCTCCTCACGCCCTCGCACAATGCAAGATGTCGTGATTCCACTAAGGGACCCTTGAGGGCGGTCACCGAACCCGTACAAATGGCAACCCTTGGGGGCGGTCATTGAACCCGTACACTTTGGCAACCCTTGGGGGCTGTCACTGGTACCCATCAAATTGCTCAGGGCAATCTCCACAACCTAATTGGAGACCCCGACGCTTGCCCGGAGCTTTACACCACAATGATTGAGCTCCGAACACCAACAACCGTCTAGGGCGCCCAAGCACCCAAGAGGAACAAGCTCAAGGGCACCAAGCACCCAAGAGTAATAAGCTTCTCAACTTGTAACTTCCACGTATCACCATGGAGAACTCAAACCAATGCACCAAATGCAATGGCAAGGGCACACGGAGTGCCCAAGTTCCTCTCTCCCAAATCCCACCAAAGCAGGTAATGCTAGGGAGGAAAATGAGGGGAAGAAAGAAAGAAGAACATGAAGAGCTCCAAGATCTAGATCCAAGGGGTTCCCCTCACTTAGAGGAGAAAGTGATTGGTGGAAACGTGGATCTAGATATCCTCTCTCTTTTCACTCAAGAACTAGAAAGAATCATTGGAGGGATTGAGAGTTAGCAAGCTTGAAGAAGGTAAACAACGGGGGAAGAACACGAGCTCCAAGGATAAGGTTGAATGGGGAAGAAGATCCCCTTTTATAGGAGCTCACGAATCCAACCGTTATGTGCTCAGTCCGCGCACGAGCAGTACTACCGCACTAGGCAGCGGTACTACTTCTAGGCCCAGCGGTAGTACCGCTGGAGCTTTGCACAAAGGCTGGAAAGAAGGGGCAAGGAGGAGGTGGCCCCCGAGCGGTACTAGTAGCAGAGGTAGAGCGGTACTACCGCTCAAGAGCGGTACTACCGCGCCTACTGCCGCTCCTACTACCGCCCAACCCGACACGAGAGGCGACACCCTCGAATCGAGGCGGTACCAGCGCAGAACAAGAGCAGTACTACCGCTGATGGCCTCGAGCGGTACTACCGATGAGAACAATGGTACTACCGCTTGAGGTTGTCAGCGGTACTGCCGCTCAGGCCTGGTGGTACTGCCGCTGACTCCTCCCAAGTGCCACTTCCATGAAAACAAATAAACTCCTAGGAAAACCAGAACTGCCACAACTTCTGCAAATGAGCTCCAAATTGAGCAAACTCAAGCTTGTTGGATACAAGACAACGAGTAGCATCAAAACAGCAAAGAGGTAGGGGAGGTATGCCTAACAAAAATAGGAGAGAAACCTCCAACAGAGAAGAACCGGCAGAACCTCCAACATCAAAAACGTCATAGAAGATGCATGTGAACTCCGTTTTCGATGAACTCGAGCTTGTGATCAAGATGACCATAAGCTCCAAATGTCACAAGGAGAACCAAATAAGAACCAAGAAATATGATGCAAGGATGAATGGTTTGAGCTCTCTACTAATGATACGATAAAGCTAATCATCGAGAGCCCCCTTGATAGTACGACAATCGATCCTAAAGCCCGGTCTCCCAACTACCACCATGAGACCGGTAAAATAGAAAACCTATCAAGGCTAAACCTTTGCCTTGCACATGGTACACTTGAGCTAGATGATGACGAACTTGTCCTCCTCAAGATGGACCACCTTTCTTGATTGCGTTGGGTCGATGAAGACTAGATGATTGCTCCCCCATACTCCACTATGGGTGAGCCACTCTTCGTCACATCTTCGTGATGCTTCAAGCTTCAAGCATTTGGTCTCTTCGTGATGCTCCACTTAAACTTGCACACGACAATCTTGATGACGATCACCACTTGATGTTTCTTCTCCATGGGTTGAGTGATATCTTCCTCTTGATACAATCCCATGAACACGTACCTAACCCCACATAGAACTCTCACATAGACCATGGGTTAGTACACAAAGCACAATGGACAATGCTTACCATACCATGGGATCACTTGATCCCTCTCGATACATATTCTACGCTTTGTGAGTTGATCAACTTGATTCACTCTTGACTTAGTCTTGATCAACCTCCAACTCTCTTCATTTGGATGATGTCTTGAAGATAAACATGAATGATCACACAATCTTCTTCTTCAAGACATGCTTGCAATAAGCACAACACTCACATAACCAATCTTTGGATAATTCCTTAATAGCACCTTGGTCAACTCATAAACTCCTTGAAACCAACACATGGACTTCAAGAAGAGCCTATGGAAAAATCCTTCAAATATAACTCAATGCAACCATTAGTCCATAGAGAGTGTCATCAACTACCAAAACCACACATGTCCTTTCACTAGAGTTTAATGCTATGGTTAAAATTTATTCTTAATACTTTTCTTGTAGTTGTGGATGCTTGCGGGAGGGTTAATCATAAGTAGGAGGTTTGTTCAAGTAAGAACAACACCTAAGCACCGGTCCACCCAGATATCAAATTATCAAAGTAGAGAACACAAATCAAACCAACATGATGAAAGTAACTAGATGAAATTCCCATGTACCCTCAAGAATGCTTTGCTTGTTATAAGAGACCGTTTTGGCCTGTCCTTTGTCTAAAAAGGACTGGGCTACCTTGCTGCATACTTATTGTTACTATAGTTACTTGCTCGTTACAAATTATCTTGCTATCAAACTACTCGCTACTTACAGTTTCAACACTTGCAAACATCACCTTACTGAAAACTTCTTGTCATTTCCTTCTACTCCTTGTTGGGTTCGACACTCTTACTTATCGAAAAGAGATACAATTGACCCTATACTTGTGGGTAATCAAGGCTATTTTCTGGCGTCGTTGTCGGGGAGTGAAACGCCTTTGGTAAGTGGAATTCGGTAAGGAAACATTTATATAGTGTGCTAAAATTTATTGTCACTTGTTACTATGGAAAACAATCATTTGAGGGGTTTGTTCGGGGTATCTTCACCTCATCTGGAACCACAATTAGTCACCCCTCAACCTACTGCACCTACTGAAAATATTGAATATGAAATTCCTTCAGGTATGATAGAACAACTGCTAGCTAATCCTTATGCAGGAGATGGAACTGAACATCCTGATATGCACTTGATACATGTGGAACAAATTTGTGGATTGTTTAAGCCTGCAGGTTTACCCAAGGATGAAGTGATGAAAAAGGTTTTCCCTTTATCTTTGAAGGGAAAAGCATTGGCATGGTATAGGCTATGCAATGATATTGGATCATGGAATTGGAATCGTTTGAAATTGGAGTTCCATCAAAAAATATCCTATGCACCTAGTTCATCATGATCGGAATTATATATATAATTTTTGGCCTCGTGAAGGATAAATTATCGCTCTAGCTTGGGGGAGGCTTAAGTCGATGTTATATTCATGCCCCAATCATGAGATCTCAAGAGAAATTATTATTTAGAATTTTTATGCTCGGCTTTCTCATAATGATCAAATCATGCTTGATACTTCATGTACTGGTTCTTTTATGAAGAAAACTATTGAATTCCGGTGGGATCTTTTGGAAAGAATTAAACACAATGCTTAATATTGGGAACTTGACGAAGGTAAAGAGTCGGGGTTTAAAGCTTAAGTATGATTGTGTGAAATCTTCTATGGATACCGATGCTTTTCAAAAGTTTAGCACTAAATATGGACTTGACTCTGATATAGTAGCCTCCTTTTGTGAATCATTTGCTACTCATGTTAAACTTCCTAGAGAGAAGTGGGTTAAATATCACCCACCTATTAAAGATGAAATTAAAGAACCAGTACGAGTTAAAGAAGAAACTACACTTTATAATGTTGATACAGTTGTTCCTTATGCTTATATTGAGAAACCACCTTTCCCTGTTAGGATGAAAGAACATGCTAAAGTTTCAACTGTGGTTAACAAAAGCTATGTTAGAACACCTAAACCTGATGAACAAATTAAAGTAGAACCTACCATTGCTATGGTTGAAGATTTCTTGGAGGAAGATATGGATGGGCATGTTATTTACTTATGTGAAGAAGCTGCTAGAATTGTCAAACCAAAGGGGAAAGATAAACATAGACCAGTTGTTTGCATGCCAGTTGTTTCAGTTAAAATAGGAGATCAATGTTATCATGGTTTATGTGACATGGGTGCTAGTGTGAGTGTCATTCCCCACTCCTTATATGAAGAGATTAGAGATGAAATAGCACCTGCTGAAATAGAAGACATAGATGTTACTATTGAACTTGCTAATAGGGATACTATATCACCCATTGGGATTCTTAGAGATGTTGAAGTCTTGTGTGGGAAGATAAAATACCCTACTATTTTCTTGTTCTTACCACCATGCAAGATAAATTTTGTCCCATTATATTTGGTAGACCTTTCCTGAACACCGTCAATGCTAAAATAGATTGTAAGAAACAAACTACCAGTGTTAGCTCTGGTGATGAATCTCATGAGTTCAATTTTTCCAAGTTTAGTAGAAATCATCATGAAAAAGAATTGCCTAGTAAGGATGAATTAATTGGTCTTACTTCTATTGCTATGCCACCTACTGATCCTTTAGAACAATACTTGCTAGATCATGAGAATGATTTACATATGCATGAAAGAAATGAAATAGATAAGATCTTCTTTGAACAACGTCCTCTGCTTAAAGACAATTTGCCTATTGAAACTCTTGGAGGTCCTCCTCCACCTAAGGGTGACCATGTGTTTGAATTAAAACAATTGGCGGACACTTTGAAATATGCATATCTTGATGAAAAGAAGATATATCATGTTATTATCAGTGCTAACCTTTCAAAACATGAAGAAGAAAGATTATTGAAAGTTCTAAGGAAGCACCGAGCTGCTATTGGGTATACTCTTGATGATTTAAAGGGAATTAGTCCCACTCTATGTCAACACAAAATTAATAGGGAACCTGATGCTAAAGCAGTTGTTGATCATCAACGTCGGTTAAATCTGAAGATGAAAGAAGTGGTAAGAACGGAAATATTAAAACTTCTGGAAGCAGGTATAATATATCCTATAGCTCATAGTAAATGGGTGAGTCCTGTTCATTGTGTCCCTAAGAAGGGAGGTATTACTATTGTTCCTAATGATAAGAATGAGCTTATTCCACAAAGAATTGTCACGGGCTATAGAATGGTAATTGATTATAGGAAATTAAATAAAGCTACTAGAAAAGATCATTACCCTCTGCCTTTTATTGATCACATGTTAGAAAGACTATCTAAGAACACACATTTTTGCTTCCTTGATGGATACTCTGGCTTTTCACAAATACCTGTTTTACAATCCGATCAAGAAAAGACCACTCTTACTTGTCCTTTTGGAACATTTTCTTATAGACGCATGCCTTTTGGTTTATGTAATGCGCCTGCTACCTTTCAAAGATGTATGACTGCTATATTCTCTGACTTTTGTGAAAAGATTGTTGAGATTTTCATGGATGTCTTTCCTGTTTATGGGAAGTCCTTTGATGATTGTTTAAGCAATCTTGAGCCAGTTTTGCAGAGCTGTGAACAAACAAATCTTGTGTTGAATTGGCAGAAGTGCCACTTTATGGTTAATGAGGGCATTGTCTTGGGTCATAAAATTTCTTAAAGAGGTATTGAAGTGAACCAAGCTAAGGTTGATGCGATAGAGAAAATGCCATGTCCTAAGGACATCAAAGGTATTCGCAGTTTCCTAGGTCATGTTGGTTTCTATAGAAGATTTATTAAAGACTTCTCTAAAATTTCTAGGCCTCTTACTAGTCTTTTGCAAAAGGATGTTCCTTTTGTTTTCGATGATGATTGTTTAGAAGCCTTTGAAACACTCAAGAAAGCCTTAATTTCTGCACCTATTGTTCAACCACCTGATTGGAACTTGCCTTTGAAATTATGTGTGATGCTAGTGATTATGCTGTTCATGTTGTTATAGGACAAAGAGTTGATAAGAAGTTGAATGTTATTCATTAAGCTAGTAAAACTCTAGACAGTGCTCAAAGAAATTATGCTTCTACTGAAAAATAATTTTTAGCAGTAGTGTTTGCTTGTGATAAATTTAGACCTTATATTGTTGATTCCAAAGTAACTGTTCACACAGACCATGTTGTTATTAAATATCTTATGGAAAAGAAAGATGCTAAACCCAGACTTATTTGTTGGGTTCTCTTGTTACAAGAATTTGATTTACATATCATGGATAGAAAAGGAGCTGAGAACCCCATAGCAGATAACTTGTCTAGGCTTGAAAACGTGCTTGATGACCCACTACCTATTGACGATAGTTTTCTTGATGAGCAGTTAGCTGCAATAAATCTTGCTAATAGTACTCCTTGGTATGCTAATTATGCTAATTACATTATTGCTAAATATTTACCTCCTAGCTTTACATACCAAGAAAAGAAAATTTCTCCTATGATTTAAGACATTACTTTTGGGATGACCCACATCTTTATAAAGAAGGAGTAGATGGTATTATTAGACGTTGTGTACCTGAGCATGAACAGGGACAAATCCTATGGAAATGTCACTCCAAGGCTTATGGAGGGCATCATGCTGGAGATAGAACTCCTCACAAGGTATTGCAATCTGGATTTTATCGGCCTACTCTCTTTAAGGATGCCCGTAAGTTTGTCTCATCTTGTGATGAATGCCAAAGAATAGGTAATATTGGTAAGCGTCAAGAAATGCCTATGAATTATTCACTTGTTGTTGAACCATTTGATGTTTGGCGATTTGATTACATGGGACCTTTTCCTTCCTCTAATGGGTATACACATATTTTGGTTGCTGTTGATTATGTTACTAAATGGCTAGAAGCTATTCCAACTAGTAGTGCCGATCACAACACCTCTAAAATACTTAAGGAAGTTATTTTCCCAAGGTTTGGGGTCCCTAGATATTTAATGGCTGATTCTTTTGTACAACTCTCATTTTAGATTTTTTGTAGGAAAGCTCCTCTCGAAATGGTAAGGCCCATATGTCATCAAGGAGGTCTACCGGTCTGGAGCCATCAAAATAAATAATTTCAAAGGCACTAACCCGAAGGTTGTCAACGGACAATGAATAAAGCATTATATCTCAGGTACGCCTATCAATGTTGAAAGTAATATTATCCAAACTTTGACACCGGAGGAACACATAAAAGAGTCCTTCTGGAATAACCCAGAATCGTCGAAATAAGGAGGTACATGTTACTTCAAGTAAACGGTCTCCAAAAAAATCCACAAAAATATTTTTTGTTAGTTTTGGAATATTTTAGAATTTTGGAAATAAAGAAACTCCCAGGAAACATCCCTTGGTGGGCATAATACACCAGGGCGCGCCAGGCATGCGTGGCACGCCCAGGTGGGTTGTGCCCGCCTAGGGCACCTTCCGAATTCTATTTTTCTTCTGTCTACTTGTCCTGCAAGATAAATTTTTTATATATACTTCCCTTAACTGTTAACCACCGTATCACGACGAAATCATCTGTTCTCTTTTCTTGCTATTCCTGGTCAGATTTATTAAGCAAGGAAGCTACCGTAAATTGATCCCCGATGACAACACAAGCACTGTTGGCCGAGGAGGAGGAAGAAGTTTCTTCACCACCAAAGGAGAACTGAGTATCAGGTATGGGCACTCCCCTTGGCTTCTGCCAAGCTTGGGGGAGGTGCCCCGGTATCGTATCATCCCACTCTCCTTTTTCTTTTATTTATCTTAGTTCGACCTTTTTGCTTTATATGAAATAAAGTTAGTTTGACCCTTTCTTATTTTGAGAATCTGCTTAGCGATCAATCCTCGTAATCGTGTGCAAGTTTTATAATAAAGTTAGTTTGAGTTTTGCTTTCTTTAATTAGATGTTACAAATAAAGAAAATAAATAAGAAAGGAAGGAAATAAATAAATAAAAGAAAAGAAATAAATCAATAAGATCATATACTAATCCTATAGTAGGTGATAGCACCACATAAGGAAAAGTATCAGTAGGAAATTTTATCAAAGATTGACAAACAAGGCATTAGTCAATGATGCAAGTCATGAAAGAATTAATAAGGGAAGAGAAGATTCACAGATAAATATACTATCCTAGAATTTTTTTTGTGATTGTGAGCCCTCATCAAAATATTATATGCCAAAATTGTTGATGTTGGACAAGGAAGACAACTTAATGATTTATGTATATTTATACACATAGAAGTCATATTGTCATAGATCCTTTAACATGTGTTGCTTGCCCCCTATCTTTGCTAGCCATAAATTCCGCACCAAATAGAGATACTACTTGTGCATCCAAAACCCTTAAACCCAAATCTTTTTCAAGTATCCACCATACCTACCTATGGATTGAGCAAGATCCCTCAAGTAAGTTGTCATCGGTGCAAAAAGGCAATAAAAATTGCTTCTAAATATGTGAGATCATTTAGTGTAAGAGAAAATTGAGCGTTGTACAAACTTTGATGACACAGAATAAAAGCAACAGACTGCATAATAAAGGTTGTCATCTTAAGGGGCAATACAACGTGACGTTCTCTTGCACTAAGGGATTGAGCATGCAAGCAAATAAGCGCATGGCAACCTCTGCTTCCCTATGTGAAGGGCCTATCTTTTACTTTTATGTATTTAGTTTTATGCAAAGAGTCAAAGTTTCCCTTCTATTCCTTTTTATTTTTCTCTTTTGACAAGTATCATGTGGTGAGGAAAGATCTAGGCACATATGTCCAGTTGAATACAGATAGCATGACTTATTATTGTTGACATCACCCTTGAGGTGAGTATGTTGGGAGGCTAAACTATGAGCCCCCATCTTTCTCGGTGTTCGGTTGAAACGTTTTGCTCATGGGTACGAGGTGAGTGTTAGCAATGATAGAAGACTATGATGGTTGAGTATGTGGACTTGCTAGAAGGCTACGACATGTGAATCTTCCTGAAAAGATGATGAATTGTAGTTGCAAAGTTGACTGAGAACATAGTTTGTTTGTTTCTAATAGAGTTTCTGCTTTATACTTCGATTATGTGATGAACTGTTACTTATTCATGGGAAGTTTATGATGCAAGTTCGATGATAAAAGTCCTATGTTCAATTTTGTTGTTGTTATAATATTCAACATGATGCTTCTATGTCCGTATTTTTGTTTTTATCGACACCTCTCTCTCAAAGCATGTGCACATGTTTTTGATTTCGGTTTTCGCTTGAGGACAAGCGAGGTCTAAGCTTGGGGGAGTTGATACGTCCATTTTGCATCATGTTTTCTTACTGTTATTTATAATGTTTTTATCCATAATACTGTTTTTTGGAGTAATTCTAATGCCTTTTCTCTCATTATTTGAAAGGTACACATCAAGAGGGAGAATTCTGGCAGTTGGAAATCTGGACCTGAAAAAGCTATGTCAGGCTACCTATTCTACACAACTCCAAACAAGTTGAGCCTTCATGGAGAACTTTATGGAATATTTAAGGAATATTGGAGCAAATAACTACCATAGGGGGCCCACCAGGTGGGCACAACCTACTTGGGCATGCCAGGGAGCCCAGGCGCGCCCTCGTGGGTTGTGCCCTCCTCGGCCCACCTCTAGTGCCCATCTTCTGGTATATAAGTCATTGTGACCTAGAAAAAAATAAGGAGAGGACATGCGGGACAAAGCGCTACCGTATCGAGGCGGAACTTGGGCAGGAGCACTTTTGCCCTTCAGCGGACCGATCCCGCGGGGGGAACTTCCCTCCTGGAGGGGGAAATCATCGTCATCATCATCACCAACACATCTCCCATCTTGGGGAGGGCAATCTCCATCAACATATTCACGAGCACCATCTCATCTCAAACCCTAGTTCATCTCTTGCATTCAATCTTGTTACCGAAACTATAGATTGGTGCTAGGGGGTGACTAGTAGTGTTGATTACATCTTGTAGTTGATTACTATATGGTTTATTTGGTGGAAGATCATATGTTCAGATGCATTATGCTATTCAATACCCCTCTGATCTTGAGCATGTTTATCATTTGTGAGTAGTTACTTTTGTTATTGAGGTCACGAGAGAAATCATGTTGCAAGTAATCATGTGAATTTGATATGTGTTCGATATTTTGATAGTATGTATGTTGTGATTCCCTTAGTGGTGTCAAGTGAACATCGACTACTTGACACTTCACCATATTTGGGCCTAAGGGAATGCATTGTGGAGTAGTAAATAGATGGTGGGTTGCGAGAGTGATAGAAACTTAAACCCCAGTTTATGCACTATTCCATAAGGGACCGATTGGATCCTAGAGTTTAATGTTATGGTTAGAATTTATTCTTAATACTTTTCTCGTAGTTGCGGATACTTGTGGGAGGTTTAATCATGAGTAGGAGGTTTGTTCAAGTAAGAACAGCACCTAAGCACCGGTCCACCCACATATCAAATTATCAAAGTAGAGAACACAAATCAAACCAACATGATGAAAGTAACTAGATGAAATTCCCGTGTACCCTCAAGAACGCTTTGCTTGTTATAAGAGACCATTTTGACCTGTCCTTTGTCTAAAAAGGATTGGGCTACCTTGCTGCATACTTATTGTTACTATCGTTACTTGCTCGTTACAAATTATCTTGCTATCAAACTAGTCGCTACTTACAGTTTCAGCACTTGCAGACATCACCTTACTGAAAACTACTTGTCATTTCCTTCTACTCCTTGTTGGCTTCGACACTCTTACTTATCAAAAAGATCTACAATTGATCCCCTATACTTGTGGGTCATCAGTCACTCATGGAGCGCTAAAGGATTCCTGCGACTCTAGCTCTATCTTCGTGGTTCTCCGTGATTAGAATGGATGTAGACTTTCTGTAATTCACTCGCAGTCCCAAAGCTTCTCCAAAGATTTCCAATGCGTGTCTCACAAATTGCAGATCTGACTCTGTAGGTTTGACGAACAACGTGACATCATCCGCATAGACTGATAGGCATTGCGTGGCTGAGATGCCTATGTAGGTACTGAGAACTCTCTCCTCTGACGCTTTGGCGACGATCGCGGAAAGCACATCCATGGCAATGACAAACAGCAATGGGGAGACTGGATCTCCTTGTCTTAATCCCTTCGTGTGCTAGATTCTTCTACCAGGAACCCCATTCACCACTATTTTTGTGCTCGCTGTCTGTAACAAGCTGGTCACCCACTTCATCCAAACTGTCCCAAAACCTTTAGCACGCATCACTTCAAACAAAAATTGCCAGGACAAGAAGGCAAAAGCGTGTGTGATGTCCAGCTTGAGGAATCCCCCGGGGCTCTTTCTAGCATGGATTTTCCTCGCAACTTGTTTCACCAGCAGGTAGTTGTCATGCAAGATACGATCCTTGATGAACGCACACTAGTTAACTCCGACGAACTCGTGCATTCTCTGATGTGCTATATTGGCGAGCAGTTTGGCAAATAGCTTGGAGAAGCTATGGGGTACACTTATTGGTCAAAAGTCGCCCACATCAATCGCATCCGGCTTCTTTGGAATCAAAACAATGAGGGATCAGTTCAATCTAGAAAAACCATGATCATCTCCCTGTTGGAAATATGCCCTAGAGGCAATAATAAAAGTATTATTATATTTCAATGTTCATGATAAATGTCTTTTATTCATGCTATAACTGTATTATCCGGAAATCGTAATACACGTGTGAATACTTAGACCACAATATGTCCCTGGTGAGCCTCTAGTTGACTAGCTCGTTGTGATCAACAGATAGTCATGGTTTCCTGACTATGGACATTGGATGTCGTTGATAACGGGATCACATCATTAGGAGAATGATGTGATGGACAAGACCCAATCCTAAGCATAGCATAAAAGATCGTGTAGTTCGTTTTGCTAGAGCTTTGCCAATGTCAAGTATCTCTTCCTTCGACCATGAGATCGTGTAACTCCCGGATACCATAAGAGTGCCTTGGGTGTATCAAACGTCACAACGTAACTGGGTGACTATAAAGGTGCATTACAGGTATCTCCAAAAGTATCTGTTGGGTTGACACGGATCGAGACTGGGATTTGTCACTCCGTATGACGGAGAGGTATCTCTGGGCCCACTCGGTAATGCATCATCATAATGAGCTCAATGTGACCAAGGTGTTGGACACGGGATCATGCATTACGGTACGAGTAAAGTGACTTGCCGGTAACAAGACTGAACAAGGTATTGGGATACCGACGATCGAGTCTCGGGCAAGTAACGTACCGATTGACAAAGGGAATTGCATGCAGGGTTTGATCGAATCCTCGACATCGTGGTTCATCCGATGAAAACATCGAGGAGCATGTGGGAGCCATCATGGGTATCTAGATCCCGCTGTTGGTTATTGACCTGAGAGCGTCTAGGTCATGTCTGCATGTCTCCCGAACCCGTAGGGTCTACACACTTAAGGTTCGGTGACGCTAGGGTTATTAGGAAGACTAGTATGTGACTACCGAATGTTGTTCGGAGTCCCGGATGGGATCCTGGACGTCACGAGGAGCTCCGGAAGGGTCCGGAGGTAAAGATTTATATATGGGAAGTTGTCAAACGGACACCGGGAAGTTTCGGGGTCATACCGGTATTGTACCGGGGCCATCGGAAGGGTTCAGGGGGTCCACCAGGAGGGGCCACCCCTCCCGGGGGGCCACATGGGCTGCGTGGGGCAGGGAGCCAGCCCCTGGTGGGCTGGCCGCACCCCCTCCCTTGGGCCCATGCGCCTAGGGTTGAGGGGGGAACCCTAGAGGGGGCGCCCCCTTGGCTTGGGGGGCAAGCCACCCTCTCCCCCTCTCCCCTTGGCCGCCGCACCCCCCCCCCTAGATGGGTTCTAGGGGGCCGGCCCCCTTCTCCCTTCCCCCTATAAATAGAGGGGTGAGGGGAGGGCAGCCGCACCACCCTCCAAGGCGCAGCCCTCCCCTCCCCAACACCTCTCCTCCTCCGTTGTGTGCTTGGCGAAGCCCTGTCGGAGTACTGCCTCTCCACCATCACCACGCCGTCGTGCTGCCGGTGGAGCTGTCTTCCTCAACCTCTCCTTTCCCCTTGCTGGATCAAGAAGGAGGAGACGTCTCCCGTCCCGTACGTGTGTTGAACGCGGAGGTGCTGTCCGTTCAGCACTTGGTCATCGGTGATTCGAATCACGTCGAGTACGACTCCATCATCACCTTGCAAGCTTCCGCACGCGATCTACAAGTGGTATGTAGATGCTAACTCTCTCCCTTGACTCGTTGCTTAGATGAACTCATAGATGGATCTTGGTGAAACCGTAGGAAAATTTTTAATTTTCTGCAACGTTCCCCAACACTCCCACACAGAGCTTAAGTAATGCTGGCACAATGTTATTCTTTATGATGGGCCAAGCCTTTAGGTAGAATGCAACAGTGAATCCATCGGGGTCGGGGGCGAGGTCCGACAGCAACTCTTTAGTAACTCCCCAGACTTCCCCTTCCGTGAAAATAACCTCCATATCTCACAGGTCCAACTGCTCCACACCCAAGTAATCAAGATCAAGGGTGTGGTCCCTTACATGCGCCGTACCCAAAAGGCTTTGAAAGGCATTCGCCAAGGCCTTTTCCATGCGGGATTGATCAGTGATAATCTCTTCACCGACCCTTATTTTGGGAATGAAGTTTTTAGCCCTTCTTCCATTAGCCACCAACTGGAAAAATTTGGAATTCACGTTTCCTTCACGCAACCATCTAAACCTGGACCTTTGCCACTCTATGGTGCACTCCAAAGAAGGTAGCCCCAGCAAGGCTAGCTTCAACAATTTCCTCAACCAAATCTCGAGCTCTGACAAACCTCTGGCTTCCTTTGCCTGATCAAGATGGAAAATCATGAACGAGGCAATGGACATGAGTAACTTGATGTTGCCGACTTTCTTTTGTCCCCAAGCTTTTGAAGTGTCGCGCTAGCATTTCTAAACAGGGTGTCCAACCGTTTGAAAGGATCCATGATTGTGGGCTCGCAAACCTAAACCTCTATGATGGCCTGGTCGAAGCCATCAATCTTGAGCCAGAAGGACTCAAACCAGAACCTTTTCATAGTCCAATGATGCGTCATGGTTGAGAGGTGCAAGGGCGCGTGATCAGAGATGTTTGTGGAAAGTTCTTGGAGGACATAGTCATGCCAAGCCAACTCCCAATCTACTGAGACCAAGATGTGATCGATCTTGGTGAAAGTAGGAATCCCCCGTTCATTAGTCCACGCAAAAAGACGTCTGTGCATGTAATGCTCCTTCAACTCGTTGTTATCAACAAAGGCTCTAAACTTGTTCATCATGGTACGGTTGAGATTCATGTTACTCTTCTCCAAGGCACGTTGTATCATGTTGAAGTCGCCAATTACCATCCAAGGTCCCGGGCAAAGCGCTCTCCTCGCCTCCAAATCATCTAGGAACTAAGTTTTAAGCTCGTCACCTTGCGGTCCATAGATCACCATAATCCACCACTCATCTCCTACCTTCGGGCGAACCATTCCAGTGAGAAAGTTCGCGTCACTCTGAATGTGATCCATGTGCAAAACCATGGTGTCCCATGCCAAGATAATGCCACCTCTCATCTCCTCCGTCGGCAAGTAGGCAAAGCCGTCCAAAGACGGGCCACATTTCTCTTGGCAAGATTGTAATAGCACAAAAGCATCTAGAACTTCTAGTTTCATCTCTTGCAAGCAAACTATGCTAGGCTTAACCGAGTCTAAAAACTCCTTCACCGCTTTTCTCTTGGCCGGATTGTTCAAGCCTCGAACATTCTAGCAAGTCCATGAAGGGTTTGGGTCCATGGAAATGGTACACACCCACACCCTCACCCACAAGGGCACAATCATTGTGCTCCTATCGATGATGGCGCTCCTGATCCCATAGTCATCCCCCGCAAGGACTTGCCAAAAAGGGCAGCAATCACTCGAATGCGTTGCTCGCGAAGTGGTGAGTCGAAGAGGTGCTTTAGCTCCTGAACAGCCATGTCGTCCGTTTGGAAGTCTTCTAGAGGAAGCCCTAGGGTGCGGAGAAGCACATTTTCAGCCGGCGTCGCTTTAGCCACACTCTGTGTGGCCGTCTTCTTGGTAGCACGTGTGAATCTCTTGTGGGTGAAAGGCTCTGCCTTAGGCCTCAGGCCAGAGGCCTCCACTTCTTTGAGTAGCGGAGGCGCAAGTTTTCTGACTAATCAGGAGCGGAAGGATTTGAGCTTCGAAAATTCTTCAGCGTCCTATAGCGTTAGCCCTCCGTGGAGAGGCCCATATATTGGCCCCTCCTCCTCTCTTCCATTGTCGCATACCTCAACGGGCGCACCTGTGGTAGCGTCCGCCACAACATGCTGATCCGCGCTTTGCTGCTGCATGGAGTACCCAACATGCGTGCCCTCAAGCAGCACATGTGGGCTGATTTCATGTGTGGCCACAACGCCCACGTTTGTGCATGGCTGCATGATTCCTCTCAGGGTGGGTCCCTATCTCCACTACCACGCCAACCTCGAAAGGATTGCTTGTGTCCACCATGCACTGCACAACAACTAGATCCGGCTCATTGGGCGACGTGTGAACGCTCTGAGTTGGCCCCACCAGCACAACAAATGCCCCTAGGTCCTGATCTCCCGCTTGCACAGAGGTGGGACCAGAGGGTGGTGCACCCACCACTGGCAGAATCTCGCCCGTCTCCCGGATTGGCTCCGAAGGCTCTCGAACTGGGGCCATGTGCTGCTCGGCGTGCCTGGGCTCCGCAGGCCGCTCGACAACAGGAGTCGTGACCAGCCCCAACTCGCTAGGTGACAACTCGCTGGGCGGAGCATGTTGGGCCCGCAGTGCGGACGCCAGCACCAGGCCTGATTGGCCAACGGGAGGAAGCGCACACAATGGCTCCTAGCGCGTAGCTGTCTCCCCACCTCAGCCGATTGAAATTTGGCCGCGATCTCTTTCCACTTCTTCTACGGGACCCATAGCTGGCCTGAGGCGTTCAAAAGCAGATGCCCTATGCGTCAGCCTTCTTTGGATGGGGAGGGAGACCCCACCAGCTGACAGAACAGTCACATGACTCATCGGGGGATGCACCAATCAGAGCCACGCCCCGAGCTTGTCGCCGCGGTGGCGGCTGATACGTCCATTTTGCATCATGCTTTTATATCAATATTTATTGTATTATGGGTTGTTATTACACATTATATCTCAATACTTATGGCTATTCTCTCTTATTTTACAAGGTTTACCATGAAGAGGGGGAATGCCGGCAGCTGGAATTCTGGCTGGAAAAGGAGCAAACATTGGAAACCTATTCTGCACAACCCCAAAAGTCCTGAAACTCCACGAAACATCTTTTTGGATTTAACAAGACTTTCTGAGCGAAAGAAATACACCAGGGGGCCCACACCCTTTCCAGGAGAGAGGAGGACGCGCCCCTATCTCCTGGGCCCCCTGGTGGGCCTCCGGTGTCCATCTTCTGCTATATTAGAGCTTTTACCCTGGGAAAAAATCGTGGGCAAGATTACGGGATGAAACTCCACCGCCATGAGGCGGAACCTTGGCGGAATCAATCTAGGGCTCTGGCAGAGCTGTTCTGCCGGGGACACTTCCCTCCGGGAGGGGGAAATCATCACCAACGATCCTCTCATTGGGAGGGGGTCAATCACCATCAACATCTTCACCAGGACCATCTCCTCTCAAAACCCTAGTTCATCTCTTGTATTCAATCTTGTATCAAAACCACAAATTGGTACCTGTGGGTTGCTAGTAGTGTTGATTACTCCTTGTAGTTGATGCTAATTGGTTTACTTGGTGGAAGATCATATGTTCAGATCCTTTATGCATATTATTACTCCTCTGATTATGAACATGAATATGCTTTGTGAGTAGTTACACTTGTTCCTGAGGACATGGGTGAAGTCTTGCTATTAGTAGTCATGTGAATTTGGTATTCGTTCGATATTTCGATGAGATGTATGTTGTCTTTTCCTCTAGTGGTGTTATGTGAACATCGACTACATGACACCTCACCATTATTTGGGCCTAGAGGAAGGCATGGGGAAGTAATAAGTAGATGATGGGTTGCTAGAGTGACAGAAGCTTAAACCCTAGTTTATGTGTTGCTTCGTTAGGGGCTTATATGGATCCATATGTTTAATGTTGTGGTTAGGTTTACCTTAATACTTATTTTGTAGTTGCGGATGCTTGAAATAGGGGTTAATCATAAGTGGGATGCTTGTCCAAGTAAGGGCAGTACCCAAGTACCGGTCCACCCACATATCAAATTATCAAAGTACCGAACGCGAATCATATGAACATGATGAAAACTAGCTTGATGATAATTCCCATGTGTCCTCGGGAGCTCCTTTCTCAATATTAGAAATTGTCCAGGCTTATCCTTTGCTACATAAAGGATTGGGCCACCTTGCTGAACTTTATTTACTTTATTTACTTGTTACTCGTTACTATTTATCTTATCACAAAACTATCTATCACCTACAATTTCAGTGCTTGCAGAGAAAACCTTACTGAAAACCGCTTATCATTTCCTTCTGCTTCTCGTTGGGTTAGACACTCTTACTTATCGAAAGGACTACGATGGATCCCCTACACTTGTGGGTCATCAAGACTCTTTTCTGGCGCCATTGTCGGGGAGTGTAGCACTTTTGGTGAGTGGAACTTGGTAAGTAAACATTTATATAGTGTGCTAAAATTTTCTGTTACTTGTCACTATGGAAACTAATCCTTTGAGGGGCTTGTTTGGGGTATCTTCACCCCAACCAGAAGAGCAAAGAGTTGCTCCTCAACCTACTGAACTTTATGAAAATATTTATTTTGAGATCCCTTCGGGTATGATAGAGAAACTGCTAGCTAATCCATTTGCAGGAGATGGAACATTGCATCCTGATTTACACCTTATCTTTGTGGATGAAGTTTGTGGATTATTTAAGCTTGCAGGTATTCCTGATGATGTTGTCAAAAGGAAGGTCTTCCCTTTATCTTTAAAGGGATATGCATTGACATGGTATAGGCTATGTGATGATACGAGATCTTGGAATTATAAGCGATTGAAGTTGGAATTTCACCAGAAGTTCTATCCTATGCATCTTGTTCGTCGTGATCGTAATTACATATATAATTTTTGGCCTCACGAAGGAGAAGGCATTGCTCAAGCTTGGGGGAGGCTTAAGTCAATGTTATATTCATGCCCCAATCATGAGCTCTCTCGGGAAATGATTATTCAGAACTTTTATGCTCGGCTTTCTCTTGATAATCGCAACCTGCTCGATACTTCCTGTGTTGGTTCTTATATGGTGAAGACTATTGATTTCAAATGGGAATTATTGGAAAGAAATAAATGCAACTCTGAAGATTGTGGTTCCGACGATGGTAAGGAGTCAAGTATGACACCTAAGTTCGATTGTGTTAAATCTTTTATGGATGCCGATGCTTTTCGTGGATTTAGCGCTAAGTATGGACTTGGCTCTAAGATAGTAGCTTCTTTCTGTGAATCTTTTGCTACTCATGTTGATCTCCCTAAAGAGAAGTGGTTTTAAATATAATCCTCTTGTTGAAGTGAAAGTGGTTGCACCTATTACATTCGAAGAAAAGACTATTACCTATAGTGATCCTATTGTTCCTACTACTTATGTTGAAAAACCTCCTTTTCCCGTTAGGATAAAAGATCATGCTAAAGCTTTGACTGTTGTTCGTAAGAGTAATACTCGGACTTATACACCTCCTGAGCAAATTAATGTTGAACCTAGTATTTCTATGGTTAAAGATCTCTTGGATGATGATTTAGATGGGCATGTTATTTATTTCTGTGGTGAGACTGCTAATATTGCTAGGCCAGATACTAAGACACGTAGACCTGTCGTAGGAATGCCTGTTATTTCTGTTAAAATAGGAGATCATTGTTATCATGGCTTATGTCATATGGGTGCTAGTGCTAGCGCTATACCTTATGATTTATATAAAGAAATTATGCACGACATTGCAGTTGTTGAATTAGAAGACATTGATGTTACTATTAAGCTTGCTAATAGGGATACCATTAAACCTGTTGGGATTGTTAGAGATGTTGAAGTTTTGTGTGGGAAGGTTAAATACGCTGCTGATTTTCTTGTTCTTGGTTCCCCAAAAGATGATTTTTGTCCCATTATTTTTGGTAGACCCTTCTTGAATACAGCTAGTGCTAAGATTAATTGTGAAAAGAATATTGTCACTGTTGGCATAGATGGTATGTCTTATGAGTTTAATTTTGCTAAGTTTAGTAGACAACCTCGTGATAGGGAACCCCCTAGTAAGGATGAGATTATTGGTCTTGCTTCCATTGTTGTTCCTCCAACTGATCCGTTAGAACAATAGTTGCTAGACCATGAAAACGATATGTTTATGAAGGAAAGAAAGGAAATAGATGAAGTGTTCCTTAAATAGGAACCTATGCTGAAACATAACCTTCCCATTGAAATTCTTGGGGATCCCCCTCCACCCAAGGGTGATCCCGTGTTTGAACTCAAAGCATTACCTGATAATCTTAAGTATGCTTACCTTGATGAAAAAGAAATATATCCTGTTATTATTAGTGCTAACCTTTCAGAGAAAGAAGAAGAAAGATTATTGAAAACTCTGAAGAAGCACCGAGCTGCTATTGGATATACTCTGGATGATCTTAAGGGCATTAGTCCCATGTTAATATGGAGGATGATGCCAAACCAGTTAGAGATTCTCAACGATGACTAAATCCCAAGATGAAAGAAGTGGTAAGAAAGGAGATACTAAAGCTCCTTGAGGCAGGTATCATTTATCCCGTTGCTGATAGTGAATGGGTAAGCCATGTCCATTGCGTTCCTAAAAAGGGAGGTATTACCGTTGTTCCTAATGATAAAGATGAATTGATCCCGCAAAGAATTATTACAGGTTATAGGATGGTAATTGATTTCCATAAGTTAAATAAAGCTACTAAGAAAGATCATTACCCTTTACCTTTTATTGATCAAATGCTAGAAAGACTATCCAAACACAGACATTTCTGCTTTCTAGATGGTTATTCTGGTTTCTCTCAGATACCTGTGTCAGCGAAGGATCAATATAAAACTACTTTTACTTGCCCTTTTGGTACTTTTGCTTATAGACGTATGCCTTTTGGTTTATGCAATGCACCTGCTACCTTTCAAAGATGCATGATGGCTATATTCTCTGATTTTTGTGAAAAGATTTGTGAGGTATTCATGGATGATTTCTCAGTTTATGGATCCTCTTTTGATGATTGTTTGAGCAACCTTGATCGAGTTTTGCGGAGATGCGAAGACACTAGTCTCGTCCTAAATTGGGAAAAGTGTCACTTTATGGTTAATGAAGGCATTGTCTTGGGGCATAAGATCTCCGAGAGAGGTATTGAAGTGGATAAAGCCAAAGTTGATGCTATTGAAAAGATGCCATGTCCCAAGGACATAAAAGGTATAAGAAGTTTCCTTGGTCATGCCGGTTTTTATAGGAGGTTCATTAAGGACTTTTCTAAAATCTCTAGGCCTCTGACTAATTTATTGCAAAAATATATTCCTTTTGTCTTTGATGATGATTGCGTAGAAGCATTTGAAATACTTAAGAAAGCTTTGATCACTGCACCTATTGTTCAGCCACCTGATTGGAATTTACCTTTTGAAATTATGTGCGATGCTAGTGATTATGCTGTAGGTGATGTTCTAGGGAAAAGAGTCGATAAGAAATTGAATGTTATCCAGTATGCTAGTAAGACTCTTGATACTGCCCAGAGAAATTATGCTACTACTGAAAAAGAATTCTTAGCAGTTGTGTTTGCATGTGATAAGTTTAGACCTTATATTGTTGATTCCAAAGTTACTATTCACACTGATCATGCTACTATTAAATATCTTATGGAAAAGAAAGATGCTAAGCCTAGACTCATTAGATGGGTTTTCTTGCTCCAAGAATTTGATTTGCATATTATTGATAGAAAGGGAGCTAAGAACCCCGTTGCAGATAACTTGTCTAGGGTAGAGAATGTTCTTGATGACCCACTACCTATTAATGATAGCTTTCCTGATGAACAATTAGCGGTCGTCAGTGCTTCTCGTACTGCTCCTTGGTATGCTGATTATGCTAATTACATTGTTGCTAAATATATACCGCCTAGTTTCACATACCCACAAAAGAAAAAGTTCTTTTATGATTTAAGGCATTACTTCTGGGATGACCCACACCTTTATAAAGGAGTAGATGGTGTTATTAGACGTTGTGTGCCTGAGCATGAACAGGAACAGATCCTACATAAGTGTCACTCTGAATCCTAAGAAGGACACCACGCTAGAGATAGAACTGCACACAAGGTACTACAATCTGGTTTTTATTGGCCTACTCTCTTCAAAGATGCTCGTAAGTTTGTCTTATCTTGTGATGAATGCCAAAGAGTAGGTAACATTAGTAGACGTCAAGAAATGCCTATGAATTACTCTCTTGTTATTGAACCGTTTGATGTTTTAGGCTTTGATTATATGGGACCTTTTCCTGCCTCTAATGGTTATACACATATTTTAGTTGCTGTTGATTACGTTACTAAGTGGATAGAAGCTATTCCAACTAGTAGTGCTGATCATAACACTTCTATTAAAATGCTTAAAGAAGTTATTTTTCCTAGGTTTGGAGTCCCTAAATATCTTATGACTGATGGTGGTTCACATTTTATTCATGGTGCTTTCCGTAAGATGCTTGCTAAGTATGATGTCAATCATAGAATCGCATATCCTTATCATCCACAGTCTAGTGGTCAAGTACAGTTGAGCAATAGAGAGATCAAATTAATTTTGCAAAAGACAGTGAATAGATCTAGAAAGAATTGGTCCAAAAAACTTGATGATGCATTATGGGCCTATAGAACTGCATACAAAAATCTTATGGGTATGTCTCCATATAAAATGGTTTATGGAAAATCATGTCATTTGCCTCTTGAACTTGAACATAGGGCATATTGGGCTATTAAAGAGCTCAACTATGACTTCAAACTTGCCGGTGAGAAGAGGTTGTTTGATATTATCTCCCTTGATGAATGGAGAACTCAAGCCTATGAGAATGCCAAGCTATTCAAAGAAAAAGTCAAATGCTGGCATGATAAGAGGATACAAAAGCGTGAGTTTAACGTAGGAGACTATGTATTATTATTCAACTCTCGCTTAAGATTTTTTGCAGGAAAACTTCTCTCAAAATGGGAAGGTCCTTACGTTATCGAGGAGGTCTATCGTTCTGGTGCCATAAAAATGAACAACTTCGAAGGCACGAGTCCAAGGGTGGTAAACGGTCAAAGAATTAAACATTATATTTCAGGTAATCCTATCAATGTTGAAACTAATATTATTGAAACCGTAACCCCTGAGGAATACATAAGGGACACTTTCTAGAATGTTTCAGACTCCGAAAAGGTATAGGTATGTGGTACGGTAAGTAAACCGACTCCAAAACAACTCCAATGGCAATTTTTATCAGTTTTGGAATATTTAAGAATTTTATGAAAGAAGTAGTAGTCCGAAAGGGACACGAGGCTCCCACGAGAGTGGAGGGCCCCCCCTACTGGGTGCGCCCCCTGTCTCGTGGGCACCTCGTGTGCCTCCCGGACTCCGTTTTCTTGCACGTTACTTATTTTGGTCGGTAAAAATTCATTATATATACTCCCGGAGGTTTTGACCACCGTATCACACAAATATCCTCTATTTTCGTTTCGATTTGTTCCTGTTGTAGAATAAAGCAAGATGTCTTCTCAGGAGTCAACTGGGGAGAGTCGGGTGTCCCACCCAATGCCAGGTCCCGGAGCAAATAGCGATGCCTATCACTTTGGACCATCAACGGAGGATGAGATGGAGGCTGATTTGGAAAGGATAGATGCCATGGAGGAGGATCAAGAAGTTACCTCTCGTCTCCGAGAAGAATTCACTATGGGGGAACTACCTAGCATGGCTGTCCCTATTTCGGTCACTCCCTCCAACTCTAGATTTCTTTCTTATGAAAATGTGAAAAAGAGTTTCACTTGTTCCCCAGAAGCTATGCAGCATCCTTGGGTAAAAGGAGCTTTGGCCGTTACGGGCAAGCTCCGTCAAGAAATTATGGGCCTCAAACAACAAGTCAATAAGCTCGAGGAGGAGAACCGTATCCTGAAGGGCATCATCGCCAAGAAAATCATAACACCAACCGTGAAGAGGGAGACATAATCACATGGGTATGGGCACTCCCCTTGGTAACTGCCAAGCTTGGGGGAGGTGCCCTGGTATAGTATCACCATCACACTCCTATCTTTACCATTTTATTTAGTTCGATCCTTTTTGTAGTTTCTTGATCTGGTAGATTGAAATTTTGTTAGCAAGTAGTTTGAGTTTTGCTTTATGATCTCTTTTTGTAATCGAGTCCATGAGCTATCTATAATAAATTTTAGTGTTGAGTCAAGGGCTTTGCTATGTTGCTATGATCTTGAGAAAGTAGAAAGAATAAAAGAGTTCATATTGATCTTCGGATAGTAATAACTTCACATATATAAAGTATGAGGCATAAATATTTTTGAGAGTTGATGAATGTAGTTTTGGTCATCGTTGCAATTAATAGGAAGTGATAAGGAAAGAGGGGTTCACATACAAATATATCATCTTGGACACCTTTTTATAATTGGGAGCAATCATTAGGTATGACATGCTAAAAGAGTTGACGTTGGACAAGGAAGACAATGTAATGGTTTATGTTTTCTCACATCTCAGTTAAAGTATATTGTTATTGACCTTCCAAACATGTTGAGCTTGCCTTTCCCCCTCATGCTAGCCAAATTCATTGCACCAAGTAGAGATACTACTTGTGCTTCCAAATATCCTTAAACCCAGTTTTGCCATGAGAGTCCACCATACCTACCTATGGATTGAGTAAGATCCTTCAAGTAAGTTGTCATCGGTGCAAGCAATAAAAATTGCTCTCTAAATATGCATAACTTATTAGTGTGGAGAAAATAAGCTTACGATCTTGTTGTGGAAGTAATAAAAGCGATGGACTGCATAATAAATGTCCACATACAAGGGGCAATATAAAGTGACGTTCTTTCGCTTTAAGATTTTATGTATCCAACCCTAAAAGTGCATCACAACCTCTGCTTCCCTCTGCGAAGGGCCTATCTTCTACTTCATGTTTTTACTTTATGCTTGAGTCAAGGTGATCCTCACCTTTCCCTTTTTATTCTTTTCCTCTGGCAAGCTCCTCGTGTTTGAAAGATCATGATATATATATATCCAATTGGATGTAAGTTAGCATGGGATATTATTGTTGACATCACCTAAAGGTGAATATGTTGGGAGGCAACACAATAAGCCACTATCTTTCTCAGTGTCCAGCTGAAACTCCGTAACCACAAGTACTGCGTGAGTGTTAGCAATTGTAGAAGACTACGAGATAGTTGAGTATGTGAGGTTGCTGAAAAGCTCTATTGTTGACTCCTTTTGATGTTACGATAAATTGCAATTGCTTCAACGACTGAGATTATAGTTTATTAGTTCCCAATGAAGTTTTTGAACCATACTTGACATTGTGAATTGATTGTTACTTGAGCATAAGAAAGCATATGATAAAATCTATATATGTTGTTGTTATAAGAATGATCATGATGCCCTCATGTCCGTATTTTATTTTTTATCGACACCTCTATCTCTAAACATGTGGACATATTTTTCGATTTCGGCTTCCGCTTGAGGACAAGCGAGGTCTAAGCTTGGGGGAGTTGATACGTCCATTTTGCATCATGCTTTTATATCAATATTTATTGCATTATGGGCTGTTATTACACATTATATCTCAATACTTATGGCTATTCTCTCTTATGTTACAAGGTTTACCATGAAGAGGGGGAATGCCGGCAGCTGGAATTTTGGCTGGAAAAGGAGCAAACGTTGGAAACCTATTCTGCACAACCCCAAAAGTCCTGAAATTCCATGAAACATCTTTTTGGATTTAACAAGAATTTCCAAAAGAAATACACCAGGGGGCCCACACCCTGTCTAGGAGAGAGGAGGGCGCGCCCCCTATCTCCTGGGCCCCCTGGTGGGCCTCCGGTGTCCATCTTCTACTATATTAGAGCTTTTACCCTAGAAAAAATCATGGGCAAGCTTACGGGATGAAACTCCGCCGCCACGAGGCGGAACCTTGGCGGAATCAATCTAGGGCTCTGGCGGAGCTGTTCTGCCAGGGAAACTTCCCTCCGGGAGGGGGAAATCATCACCAACGATCCTCTCATTGGGAGTGGGTCAATCACCATCAACATCTTCACCAGCACCATCTCCTCTCAAAACCCTAGTTCATCTCTTGTATCCAATCTTGTATCAAAACCACAAATTGGTACCTGTGGGTTGCTAGTAGTGTTGATTACTCCTTGTAGTTGATGCTAATTGGTTTACTTGGTGGAAGATCATATGTTCAGATCCTTTATGCATATTATTACTCCTATGATTATGAACATGAATATGCTTTGTGAGTAGTTATGTTTGTTCCTGAGGACACGGGTGAAGTCTTGCTATTAGTAGTCATGTGAATTTGTTATTCGTTCGATATTTTGATGAGATGTATGTTGTCTTTCCCTCTAGTGGTGTTATGTGAATGTCGACTACATGACACTTCACCAATATTTGGTCCTATAGGAAGGCATGGGGAAGTAATAAGTAGATGATGGGTTGCTAGAGTGACAGAAGCTTAAACCCTAGTTTATGCGTTGCTTCGTTAGGGGCTTATATGGATCCATATGTTTAATGGTGTGGTTAGGTTTACCTTAATACTTCTTTTGTAGTTGCATATGCTTTCAATAGGGGTTAATCATAAGTGGGATGCTTGTCCAAGTAAGGGCAGTACGCAAGTACCGGTCCACCCACATATCAAATTATCAAAGTACCAAACGCGAATCATATGAACGTGATGAAAACTAGCTTGATGATAATTCCCATGTGTCCTCGGGAGCTTCTTTCTCATCATTAGAAATTTTCAAGGCTTATCCTTTGCTACATAAAGGATTGGGCCACCTTGCTGCACTTTATTTACTTTATTTACTTGTTACTTGCTACTATTTATCTTATCACAAAACTATCTATCACCTACAATTTCAGTGCTTGCAGAGAAAACCTTACTGAAAACCGCTTATCATTTCCTTCTGCTTCTCGTTGGGTTCGACACTCTTACTTATCAAAAGGACTACGATTGATTGCCTACACTTGTGGGTCATCGGCGGCCGGCGCAGGAGGAGCACCAGCCATCGGCCCTCCATAAACATTGCGGCCACACTGATCTCTCACCCCAAAGCTCCAGTGCAGTCTCGTATGACTCCTCTCACCTCCACCACGGCCACCCATGGATCTCTCGCTGGCGTCCGGGATGGCGATCTGGTTGCTCTCCGACAACGCCCTTAGGAACCAGGGCTCGTCCGCTCCATCGAACTCAGTCACCGTATCCAAGTGGATAAGAATCTTGTATTGGAGAAGCTCCGGGTCGACGAGAAGCGCGACCAGGGCCCGCTCCGACACAACCAACCAGCACAACAACGGGATGCTCTCCAGGTCTGCCATCCATGCTGAAATCTTGAATGCGGGAAGATCCTAGCACGTGCTTATCTCGGCCGCCACCAAGTCTACCGGGGAAGCAGAGTCGAGGAGGTCCTCTGCGACCTCTTGCTCCCACGCGTATGGCAGAATCCCCTCGAGGACCAGCGAGTCATGACAGAATGGACTACTTGGGCCTGCTGATTCCACTGCCTGAAGAACAGGTGCACGCCCCTAAGCTTAATGAATGGTCGTGCGTCGATGCTGCTGCGGTGCTCCTGGCGAGCAAAGACCATCAGGAAGTCCTTCGGCATGTATTCGTGCATCGAGAACCACTCTGGCAAGATGCCCAACACTGTGTGCAACGCCTCTGCCACAACCTCCGACGGATGTCGTGCCTCACCCCTCCAATGTAGGCCACCATAACAACTGAATACGTCGCTCAAGGTCTTCCATGGTGCGCGTGCGGCAGACGACGCAGAGCTCGGACGACATGAACTCCTCGTGCCCCACGGTCTCCATCCTTGGGGAAGGAAGGCTAGGCCACACCACGCGCGAGCCCAACTACACCGCCGCTGCAGCAGGCCAAGGCGGCGGCGTATTCAACCCTCTAGCATCCTGCCTCACACGGTTGGGCGGCCTCGCTGCGCCTTACCACCTTGGCCATTGTCGGTGTCAAAACCGGCGGATCTCGAGTTGGGGGTCCCGAACTGTGCGTCTAAGGCTAATGGTAACAAGAGGCGGGGGACATGATGTTTACCCAGGTTCGGGCCCTCTCTATGGAGGTAATACCCTCTTCCTGCTTGATTGATCTTGATGATATGAGTATTACAAGAGTTGATCTACCACGAGATCGTAGAGGATAAACCCTAGAAGCTAGCCTATGATTATGATTGTTGATGTCCTACGGACTAAACCCTCCGGTTTATATAGACATCGGAGGGGGCTAGGGCTACACAGAGTCGGTTACAGAGAAGGTAATCTACATATCTGAATCACAAAGCTTGTCTTCCACGCAAAGGAGAGCCCCACCCGGACACAGGACAAAGTCTTCGATCTTGTATCTTCATAGTCCAACAGTCCGGCATAAGCATATAATCCGGCTGTCCGAGGACCCCCTAATCCAGGACTCCCTTAGTAGCCCGTGAACTAGGCTTCAATGATGATGAATCCGACGCGCAGATTGTCTTCGGCATTGCAAGGCGGGTTCCTTCTCCGAATACTCCAAGGTAAATTTTGAACACATGAATCGTGTCCGGCTCTGCAAAAAATTTTCCACATACCACCGTAGGGAGCACAATCTTTCACAACTCTAATCTGCTGACAATTTTCACAGTGTGACATCACGCCGCGGCCCGGTCATTATGCAAACTGTCTTTCTCAATCTGCTATTGCACGTCTCGCGAGGCGGTTTTATTGGCACGTCTTGTCGAAGCAGAGATCGTGTCCCTTTATCACAGGATTCTCATCAATACGGGTGTGGGTAACCCAACCGCGCCATCAACATGGCGCTTGAGGAATAAGCGAGTTTACAGGGCAAGTGGGGAGGCATACAGTTTCTACCGCCTTTATAAAGAGATAAGGATTCCCCTTTTTCACCCATGCCTTCTTCTTCCTCTGCTCATCCATTCTCTCTCGCTCGAGCTCTAGCGCCCAAGCTCTCACCTTCTCCGCCCACCAAGTCATTCCAGCTTGTCCGGAGCGGGAGGCAAGTGGATGGCCTCCTCCGTCACGGAGGAGGACATAACGAAGCTTCGAGGGGCCGGATACCTGTCCGCAAACATCGCGCACTAGCTTCCAGCCGAAGGGCAGATCATCCCCACCCCGAAACCTCAGGAGAGGGTAGTGTTCCTCTCTCACTTTGTCCGCGGACTGGGATTTCCCCTCCACCCATTCGTCCGCAGACTTATGTTTTACTACGGGCTGTACTTCCATGATCTGGCCCCCAACTTCGTCCTCAAGATCTCGGCGTTCATCGTCGTGTGCGAGGCCTTCCTCTGCATCACGCCCCACTTCGGCCTATGGCTGAAGACCTTCAACGTGAATCCAAAGGTGGTGGGCGGCAAGCAAGCGGAGTGCGGAGGCACCATGGTGGGCAAGATGCCCAATGTCACCTGGCCCGAGGGCTCTTTTGTGGAGACTGTAAAGGGGTGGCAGTCGGGGTGGTTCTACATCACCGAGCCACGCAACACCAACTGGGCAGCGGCCCCCGAATTCTGATACGGCATACCCATGCGGCTTAACTCCTGGAAAGAGAAGGGCTTGGCCTGGGGCTCTGCGGTAGAGCTGAACGGACTTCAGACCTGCGTCCGGAATATGATAAGCAATAAAATCAAGCTTGTCAACATAGTACAGGTTATGCTACTCCGCCGGATCGTTCCGTGCCAGAGACGGGTTTGTAATCTGTGGGAGTTCGACCCGGCCAAACACCAGACGCTGCGAGAGCTCTTTGGCACGACGCACGAAGACGTCTGGAAGGTGCTGTTCAAGGCCACCGAGGTACCACTGCCATAATCGAAGATCGCAGACTCAGCGCAAAGCGCCCAGCCAATCCGGTAAGTTTTTATGTTTCGCAAGACGCACTTTTTATCGGCACATCCGCGGGAGGATTAAGCGTCCATGTTATTTTTGCAGGACTGGGTAGCAATAGCGGAGAGGATCGACTGCCCAGCTCCGTTACCGGAAGATCCGGAATCGGAGCTTCTAATGAGGATGTTGTTTCCGGTGCCCTATGAGGTGCCGGAGAAGAAGGCCAAGAAGACGATCGTGGGGACCAGAAAAGGTCTCCGGCACAAGGTTGTATCGGACTCCTCGTCTGAAGACACCAAGGCACACTCCTCCCACGAAGACGAGGAGGAGGAAGAGGAAATCCCCCCCCCCCCCCCAACCGGGGGGGGGGGGAAGAGAAAGGCCGCCCCATAGGGGGAGGCCGGAACATCCAAGAAGGGAAAGACCTTTCTTCCGGACCACTCCACCACGACCACCTACAGTGACGAGGAGTGGTTGCCCAGGGACAAGCCCCTGGCTAAGTAGTAAGTATCCGGACACTGTAATACTTCCAGTGTGTTTTGCTTTATTGCTTCTTACAATGCTGAACATGCATATGTAGTCCGGCCAAATCCCACATCGAGGTATCCTCTTCGGAGGAGTCCCTGGACCCGTCGGCGATAAACAACGAGTCACTCCCAACGGCCTCCTCCCCCAGGCCCGCGGATGACACTAAAGTGTTGTCCCAGAGGATGCCGGACCAGGGGCAGACAGTTCTGGAGACGCCCCCAGGCAATATCCCAGTCGTCGGGCACATGGGGGGGGGAGACTCCCATGGACTCTGATAACGGGGGCCGCAACAAGTTTGGCCCCCAGCCAAATATGGCTCCTGAACCCCAGGTGGTTCTGAACTTAGGCCGGCCGCCCCTCGCTAAGGAGGGCGAGTTGCCTGTACTGATGACCTCTGTCCATCCAGAGGCATCGGATAACTTGCTGGAAGCGCTTCACGACGCTTCCATTGATGACGAACACCGTACTCTTATGAGTGCGGTGATTGAGAATGTCCGGTCCGTGAAAAGCGGATTGACTGAAGCTTGCGCCAGCCTCCTAACAGGCTTTGAGGTAAGTAACAAGATTAAAAGAAAATTTCACAGTATAGACAGTAGCCCCTGATGCTATGTTTGGTGTTCGGAAAAAGGCCGAACAGAGGATCAAAAAATATCCGCAGGAGTCTAACAGAAGATGTCTATGTGAATAAGCAGACGTCACTACTGGCCACTGCCGCTCGTACTGTGGAGGTCTCCGAATTGAAGCGGGACCTGGAGCGGGCTGAGGGAGAGCTCAGCCTCATGAAGAGGCAGCTCGAGGAGAACAAAGGTACACAATACCCCGTCTGCATATTTAAAAAGGAAGAATGATTTCTGCTAATAAAAGCGTCATGAATTTTACTAGGGGCCACGATCGAAGTGGCGGCCCTTAAGACGGCGCTGGCTGAGGCCGAAGACAAAGTGGCCAAGGAGCGCTCCGAGCGTGAGAAGCAAGAGGCTCGGGTCAGCGAGGTCCAGCAAGAGCTCTAGGATTTCGTCCAAAAATACGAGTCCTTGGAGCGTGACTCTAAGACGCAAGAGTCCAAGCTTGCTAAGGCCCTCCAGAGTTCATGAGACGCCAAAGCCGAAGCCCAAAAGGCCCTCCAGGAGATTCAGGCAACTAAGAAGAGTTCGTCGGGTAAGGCATTCATTATGCAAAGCAAGCATGTGAAGGAGACTTTCCTTTTACTTACCCGAATTTGGAGCTCTCCAGGAGCATTCGCAGATCTACCGTGCAGCATATCTGATGCCGCAGAGTTCTACCGAGCCAAAGAAGGGAGCTCGACGGAGAAGTTGTTCTGGTCTTAGTATATTGGGAACGAACATCCGACGCCCTTGAGCGACCAGCTGAAGCAACTGGTCGAACTGCACAAGGCGGTCGAGCTGGCGATAAAGGACCTCATAGTCCGGCTGTGGCCTTCCGAGCCTCTGCCCAGCAGCTACATCGGCCTCGTAAAGCGGTTTGTGAGTGCCTGCCCGCGGCTTGACGTCATAAAGCGGTCAGTTTGCATTGAAGGTGCGCGAATGGCCTTCGCCCGTGCAAAACTGCACTGGGCGAAGATGGATGCCGAGAAGCTGATGACCGAAGGGCCGCTGAAGGGCAAGGAGCATAGCCACCCCGAGAAGTATTATGATAATGTCCTGAAGGGCTCTTGCCTTGTGGCGGAGCAATGTGCGAAGGATGTAATCTTCGAGTGAATGTACTCGTTGTATCCTGTAATATGAAACAAGTTCTTTTGCACAATATAACTCTTGTTGATTTAAAATTTTACCTTCTGTGCGGCCGCTTATAAAATCTGAGAGTTGGCCAGTCGTCGGCTTCTGCCCCCATGTAACTAGTACCGGGGTGTTCGGTATAAATCTAAACACTCTTTATCCAAATTTTTGGTCCTTTAGGGAGGTGTTTAGCAACGAACAGGGCAACCGGACTATACAGCTTTATCACTCTCACTTAGCCATAGAAGTTCTATACTTTTAAATTTCGGCGTAGCCCCTGGAATTTGGAAGGACTAACTTGGGGCACTACACACCTAAATCAGACAAAGACCGATTCCTCGCCCGAAGCGGAAAAAATCTTTAAGGATTTGAAACCTCTCAAACAGCGACCAACTCTCGCCGCATCATGACAGTCAGTTTTCAGCTTTCTCTACTGAGGTGTTCGTCTGGAAGAACCGGGACACAATCACAGTAGTTCTCCCTATGCCACCTTAGCCGATATAGCGGAACGTAAGGCAGCAAAACATGGGAGCCAGGCAAACCCAACTATTGACCCAAGACATGATTCAGAGCTGATGCATATAATGCTAGAAGTTCGGGGTGCCGCACTGTCGAAAGTGTTCAGACTTTTCTTGCCGTGTTATGGGGTACACTGAAGCCCCTGGCGAACTGAGTGTACCAACATGTACGTGTGTGATTTGTAATAAATAAATAGTCAAGGAAAAAGATAAAGAAATGTAATAGTAAGCTGACGTTGTACATTGTTTTCCATTGTTGTTTGAATAATACGTCAAGGTGTATGCATACTAGTAGTGCAATAAGCAAAATAGGACTATTTGACATGTCCTAACCAAGGGTGAGCTGTGTATGGGTATGTAAAACAGGTATAGGGATCGTTATCAGAGACCACCTGGGGATTCCCTTGTACGGCAAAGCTCCGTGCCTCCTTGGTGTCTCCGTCCCGTGCTGGGTCCGATAATCGGACTATCAGAAGAGCCTTCGAAAAATAGGGACCTGAAAGAAAGAAAAGGGGCGAAGGTATACGGATCCTGGGGCAGTTGAGCCGCATTGTTGCCGTGCCTCCGCCTGTGCCCATGGTATTTTAAGTGCGTAGTTATGTACGCGCGGCACAAATTTCACCGCTTGACTAGGATCAGGACGGAGGCCGGATTGCTAGGCGAGCTCTGGTCGTGCTGGACGATCTTGTTGCAGAATACTTCGGACTTGCTTGGCGGTGTCCGGGGGCTTTATTGCCGAATTGGAGGTCTGCCTAAGAAGATTTCTCTGTGCTTCTGCTGCGAGGGCCACAGTGTGCTCCTTCATACAGAGGGAGCGCTCTGTGTTTTCACTGACTGTTATAACCCCGCGGGGTCCTGGCATTTTGAGCTTGAGGTAGGCATAATGCGGCACCGCATTGAATCTGGCGAATGTGGTTCGTCCTAGCAGTGCATGATAGCCACTGCGAAAGGGGATGATATCGAAGATTAACTACTCGCTTCGAAAGTTGTCCGGAGATCCGAAGACTACGTCCAGTGTGATTGAGCCTATGCAACATGCCTCTACACCTGGTATTACACCTTTAAAGGTGGTTTTGGTGGGTTTGATCCTTGAGGGATCGATGTCCATTTTGCGTACTGTATCCTGATAGAGCGGGTTCTGGCTACTGCCACCGTCCATAAGGACTCTTGTAAGGTGCAATCCGTTGATGATGGGGTCAAGGACCAACGCGGCCGAACCGCCATGACGGATACTGGTCGGATGGTCCCTACGATCGAAGGTGATCGGGCAAGAAGACCATGGGTTCAACTATGGGGCGACTGGCTCCATCGCGTAGACGTCCCTTAGTGCACGCTTCTGCTCCCTCTTGGGAATATGGGTTGCGTATATCATATTTACCGTTTTTACTTGGGGACGAAATTTCTTCTGTCCTCCTGTGTTCGGTAGCCTGGGTTCCTCGTCGTCATCACTACGCAGCCCCTTTTCCTTGTTTTCGGCATTCAACTTGTTGGCCTGCTTAAACTCCCAGCATTCTCTATTGGTGTGATTGGCTGGTTTATCGGGGGTGCCATGAATTTGACAGGAGCGATCGAGTATACGGTCCAGACTGGACAGGCCCGGATTGTTTCTTTTGAATGGCTTTTTCTGCTGACCGGACTTAGAGCCACTGAATCTGGCGTTGACGGCCTTGTCTTCGGCGGTGTCGCCATTACTGAGATGCTTGTGCCTGTTGCGTCGGGGCTTGCCGTTGTTATATCTGGCATCTGAGGTGCCAGGATTTCTTGATGTGTTGTTGCTACGAGCCAGCCAGATGTCCTCTCCCGCACAAAAGCGGGTCATGGGTGTCGTGAGGGCTGCCATGGACTTCGGCTTCTCTTGGCCAAGGTGTCGGGCAAGCCACTCGTCACGGATGTTGTGCTTAAAGGCTGCTAGGGATTCGGCATCCGGACAATCAACAATTTGGTTCTTTTTAGTTAGGAACTGAGTCCAGAATTTCCTTGGTGGCTCTCCGAGCTGTTGGATTATATGACTTAAGTCATCAACATCCGGTGGCCGCAAGTAAGTGCCCTCGAAGTTATCCAGGAATGTGTCTTCCAGGTTCTCCCAACTTCCAATAGAGTTGGCCGGCAAACTATTCAGCCAATGTCGAGCCGGTCCCTTGAGATTTAGTGGGAGATACTTGACGGCATGTAGATCATCGCCACGGGCCATGTGAATGTGGAGAAGGAAATCTTCTATCCATACCGCGGGGTCCACAGTCCCATCGTAAAGCTCGATATTAACGGGCTTAAACCTTTCTGGGAATTCATGTTCCATGACTTCGTCAGTGAAGCATAGGGGGTGTGTGGCGCCTCTATGTCGGGCTACATCACGACGCAGTTCAAATGAGTCTGGTCTGTTGTATTCGGCCCGGCCGGATTTGTATTTAGTATATCCGGCGTGGCGATCATCGTCACACGTTGGGTCGCGCCCCCTTGATCCGTAGATCAATCTTGACTGTCCTGCTTTGTTTTTCAGTTCATATCGTAGGTGATGCATGTAGCCCCGGGCCTTCGTGTTTTTATTTGTTTGGCGACGGGGTGCGGGCTGGTGTTCGGGCTGATATGCTGCTTTGTCTCGGCCACGAGGTGGCTGGTCAGCCTCATCCTGCGCTGGTAATGTAGGCTCTGGTGCCTCCTCCTTGAATTGAGGTAACAACCTGCGCTTCGGGTAACTTTTGGTTGGTCGCTCGAGTCCGTATTCCTCGGCTGCCAGGACCTTAGTCCATCTGTCAGTTAGAAGATCTTGATCAGCTTGAAGCTGCTGCTATTTTTCCTTCAGGCTTTTTGCAGTGGCTATAAGCCGGCGCTTGAAGCGCTCCTGCTCGACGGGATCCTCAGGCACAATAAATTCTTCATCACCGAGGCTCACCTCGTCTTCGGAGAGAGGCATGTAATTGTCATCCTCCGAGTCTCCATCAATTGCCTGTTCTTCAGGGCTAGCTTGCCCCTCCTCCTGTCTGGCTTGCTCAGTGCTTGGCTGGGCAGGATTGTTTTCGTCCTCGGCATCATCCGGGGTGCTATCGTCTCTTGTGCCGGTATCACTATTTTTGCTGTGGCGGGGCTTAGAGCGGCGCCGCTGACGTCGGCGCTTAGATTGCTTCTCAAGGGGATTATCCTCCGTTGCCTCATCACCATTGCTTTCTTTGGGTGTGTCCACCATATATATATATATCATATGATGAGGTGGCTATCTAGCGCCCTGTGGGCGGTGGTTCCTGTTCTTCTCTGGCATCGTCGTCCATACCGTCGATGTCTTTGGAGTCGAAATCAAGCATGTCGGTTAGGTCGTCGACAACGGCTACTAAGTGGGTGGTGGGTGGGTAACGAATTTCTTGGTCGTCCGCTTCCCACTCAAGCCGGACATAGTTCGGCCAGGAGTCTCCTGATAGAGAGAGAGATTTTAACGAGTTTAGCACATCACCCAAGGGTGAGTGCTAAAAAACATCTGCGGAGGTAAACTCCATGATCGGTGCCCAATCAGGTTCGATAGGCACGGATGCACATAGTTCGAAGCCTATGGCCGGAGATGAGTCCGAGGGTCCGATGACACAGACCTCATTGGAGGCGAAATATGTGTTTGGCTCTATCGCCGATGAGTATGCGGCCTCTGCGGTGGGGTCTATCCACCCGTCCTCAGATGGCACGATCTGCTCCGGATTTGGAGTCGGGGCAGCTGCAGGTGCGATTTCCTGGACACAGTCCGATTGCATATCTAGGTCATGCTCATCGTGGCCGTACGGCGCACCTGTCATGGGCTCGAATCCGTCGAAGATCAAGTCTCCGCGGATGTCGGCAGTGTAGTTCAGGCTTCCAAACCTGACCTGATGGACAGGGGTGTAGCTATCGATCGGCTCTAGATGGCCAAGCGAGTTGGACCGCAGTGCGAAGCCGCCGAACACGAAGATTTGTCCGGGGAGGAAAGCCTCACCCTGGATCACATCGTTGAGGATGATTGAAGGAGCCATCAAGCCTTACCGGACGACACAGTGGAACTCTCAATGAAAGCACCAATGTCGGTGTCAAAATCGGCGGATCTCGGGTAGGGGGTCCCGAACTGTGCGTCTAAGGCTAATGGTAGCAGGAGGCAGGGGACACAATGTTTACCCAGGTTCGGGCCCTCTCTATGGAGGTAATACCCTACTTCCTGCTTGATTGATCTTGATGATATGAGTATTACAAGAGTTGATCTACCACGAGATCATAGAGGCTAAACCCTAGAAGCTAGCCTATGATTATGATTGTTGATGTCCTACGGACTAAACCCTCCAGTTTATATAGACACCGGAGGGGGCTAGGGTTACAGAGAAGGTAATCTACATATCCGAATCGCCAAGCTTGCCTTCCACGCAAAGGAGAGCCCCACCCGGACACGGGACGAAGTCTTCGATGTTGTATCTTCATAGTCCAACAATCCGGCATAAGCATATAGTCCGGCTGTCTGAGGACCCCCTAATCAAGGACTCCCTCAGTCGTGCCCGCCCTCCTCAGATATTCTTCTGGCGAGGGACTGCGGGGGCGCTTGTACTCCTTGGCCTCGTTCCCAACCAGCCCACACCGAAGGCAGAGCACCTTGTTCTTGCAGTCGATCTTGTGATGTCCTTCCTCAAAACACTTGAAGCAAAGGCCTTCCATTTCTGGCGAAACCTCCCAACGCAGCTGTTGGCTAGCCAGCTCATGAACCTGCTGCTGCCCCGAGCTCCTCCGCTGCCGCCAGAGCTCCTTCTTAGAGGGACGCGGCTAAGCCCAAGCGGCCTCTAGGCGTGCCGCCAGAGCCGCTCTCGAGTCCACCGCCTGGTCCGACCCCTCGGACTCGTCCGAGACGCTAGAGAGACCGAGACCCGAGACGATGGGGTGCTCACCACTCGGCCTAAAGGTGGAAGTCACGAACCTTGGGCTGGAAGCCATGGAGCGCATGGCGAGGGAGGATGAAGCAAGAGCGCGAGCCGTCGGCCTGGGGTTGGCCGCTGAGGTCGGAGTGACTGATGGCGGGGAGTGGTGGACACCGGCACCGCAGTGATGCACGGCGGGCGCGAGGGAGAGGGGCGGAGCGCTCAAGGGAGAGAGTCTACCTTCCGGTTCTATTTTTTTGAATCTAGGTTCTAGGGCAATACATGTTGCATTTCTCTTGCCATCCGCTCCAACCAACTATCATTTTCGTATAAACTATTGACACGTCCCAATAATCAGGCCCTTCACTTCATATAAAAGTGGATTATATTTTTGGCCCTCCCAATAATTGTCATGTCAGCATGCCGCCGCTGGAGTCCACCGTACCGGCGTCCGCCACCGAAATCCTCCTGGCCAGATTTAAAACCAGATTTAGTGAAAGAAATTATTTGGGCTCTCACCTCTCGAAAAGCACCTCACTTGTAAACCAGGGATAAATTATTTGGATTGGCGGGAAAGCCCTTATTGATTTTCTTAGAGCATCTCCAGCCGTGCCCGCAACACGCCCCAGGTCGGCTTTTAGAGCCGGTGCCAAAAAATGGCCCAGTCGCATCCACAGGAGCCCATTTTTCATCAGTTTGGGCCGAAACTGGCGCCGGCGGACCTAGGCCGAACCCGGCACGCTGGGGGCGCCTAGGGGTGTCGGGGAAACTGATTTTGGCGCGAACGGAAATGGGCTCGCCGATTCAGCGACGGGCCGGTTCGTCGTCCTCATCAGCCCGGTTCCCGCGGGAATCAATGTCAAGGCTACCGCGCCGGTCAGCCTCCATTGATGCCTCACAGGCGGCACAATGAAGGCACCGCAACGCGCGTCCTGCCTGCTCCCGCCACGCGTCACCCGGCATGCAGATTCTCACCTTCCCGCTTCGTCTATAAAAACTGACCTCCCCGCCGGTGAACGCCACAGTCGCTTCAACTCACCTTCTCTCTCGCCTCGTCTCATCACAAAAGCAGCTCTCCCCCTGTTCCCCTGTTGACGATCAAATGGCTGAGCAGTACCCGGCGATGCCGCGGCGGTGAATGGCTTCGGCCGCCGCCATCTCCACAAGGACGAGGCGCGCCTACTCTATGAGGTCGACTATCTGGCGCCCCCAGACATGCGGGTGCCGGGCTCGTGGAAGTTGAGCGCCGGCAGCGTCTCGGTACCCCCGGTGCCCATCGGGGCTGAACGGCGGATCGAGATCGCCGGCATCCGTTCGCCACTGTCGAAGGAGCAGCGGAACGAGCTGAGGTACGCCATCGACAGCCACATGTTTGTGGACGATGTACTTCGACTGCCGCCGCGAAGACCAGATCGCCTCCTCCAACGGCACCATCTGTTGGGGAACGTAGTAATTTCAAAAAAAATTCCTACGTACACGCAAGATCATGGTGATGGCATAGCAACGAGAGGGGAGAGTGTTGTCCACATACCCTCGTAGACCGTAAGCGGAAGCGTTAGCACAATGCGGTTGATGTAGTCGTACGTCTTCACGATCCGACCGATCCAAGCACCGAACGTACGGCACCTCCGAGTTCAGCACACGTTCAGCTCGATGATGATCCCGGGGCTCCGATCCAGCAAAGCTTCGGGGATGAGTTCCATCAGCACGACGGCATGGTGACGATGAACGGCGCAGGGCTTCGCCTAAACTCCGCGACGATATGACCGAGGTGGAATATGGTGGAGGGGGGCACCGCACACGGCTAAGGAACGATCCTTAGATCAACTTGTGTGTTATGGGGTGCCCCCCTGCCCCTGTATATAAAGGAGGGAGGGGGAGGTGCGGCCGGCCCCCTTGGGGTGCGCCTGGAGGAGTCCTACTCCCACCGGGAGTAGGACTCCCCCCTCTTGCCTTGGTGGAGAAGGAAAGGGGGGAGGGGAAAGAGGAAAGGGGGGCGCCGCCCCCCTTCCTTGTCCTATTCGAACTAGGGGGGAGGGGGCGCGCGGCCTGCCCTGGCCGACCCTCCTCTTCTCCCTCATTGCCCACTAAGGCCCATTAACCCCCGGGAGGGTTCCGGTAACCCCCCGGTGTTCCGGTAAAATCCCGATTTCACCCGGAACCTTTCTGATGTCCAAACATAGGCTTCCAATATATCAATCTTTATGTCTCGACCATTTCGAGACTCCTCGTCATGTCCGTGATCACATCTGGGACTCCGAACAAACTTCGGTACATCAAAACTTATAAACTCACAATAAAACTGTCATCGTAACATTAAGCGTGCGGACCCTACGGGTTCGAGAACTATGTAGACATGACCTAGAACCATCTTCGGTCAATAACCAATAGCGGGACCTGGATGCTCATATTGGTTCCTACATATTCTACGAAGATCTTTATCGGTCAAACCGCATAACAACATACGTTGTTCCCTTTGTCATCGGTATGTTACTTGCCCGAGATTTGATCGTCGGTATCCAATACCTAGTTCAATCTCGTTACCGGCAAGTCTCTTTACTCGTTCCGTAATGCATCATCCCGTAACCAACTCATTTGGTCACATTGCTTGCAAGGCTTATAATGATGTGCATTACCGAGAGGGCCCAGAGATACCTCTCCGACAATCGGAGTGACAAAACCTAATCTCGAAATACGCCAACTCAACATGTACCTTCGGAGACACCTGTAGTACTCCTTTATAATCACCCAGTTACGTTGTGACGTTTGGTAGTACCCAAAGTGTTCCTCCGGTAAACGGGAGTTGCATATTTCTCATAGTTACAGGAACATGTATAAGTCATGAAGAAAGCAATAGCAGTATAATAAACGATCAAGTAGGCTAACGGAATGGGTCATGTCAATCACATCATTCTTCTAATGATGTGATCCCATTAATCAAATGACAACACATGTCTATGGTTGGGAAACATAACCATCTTTGATTAATGAGCTAGTCAAGTAGAGGCATACTAGTGACTATATGTTTGTCTATGTATTCACACATGTATCATGTTTCCGGTTAATACAATTCTAGCATGAATAATAAACATTTATCATGATATGAGGAAATAAATAATAACTTTATTATTGCCTCTAGGGCATATTTCCTTCAGTCTCCCACTTGCACTAGAGTCAATAATCTAGATTACATAGTAATGATTCTAACACCCATGGAGTCTTGGTGTTGATCATGTTTTGCTCGTGAGAGAGGCTTAGTCAACGGGTCTGCAACATTCAGATCCGTATGTATTTTGCAAATCTCTATGTCTCCCACTTGGACTTGGTCCCGAATGGAATTGAAGCGTCTCTTGATGTTCTTGGTCCTCTTGTGAAATCTGGATTCCTTTGCCAAAGCAATTGCACCAGTATTGTCACAGAAGATCTTCATTGGTCCCGATGCACTAGGTATGACACCTAGATCGGTAATGAACTCCTTCATCCAGACTCCTTCATTTGCTGCTTCAGAAGCAGATATGTACTCCGCTTCACATGTAGATCCCGCCACAACGCTTTGTTTAGAACTGCACCAACTTACAGCTCCACCGTTTAATAAAAACACGTATCCGGTTTGCGATTTAGAATCGTCTAGATCAGTGTCAAAGCTTGCATCAATGTAACCATTTACGACTAGCTCTTTGTCACCTCCATATACGAGAAACATATCCATAGTCCTTTTCAGGTATTTCAGGATGTTCTTGACCGCTATCCAGTGATCCACTCCTGGATTACTTTGGTACCTTCCTGCCAAGCTTATTGCTAAGCATACGTCAGGTCTAGTACACAACATTGCATACATGATAGAGCCTATGGCTGAAGCATAGGGAACATCTTTCATTTTCTCTCTATCTTCTGCTGTGGTCGGGCATTGAGTTTGACTCAACTTCACACCTTGTAGCACAGGCAAGAAACCTTTCTTTGCCTGATCCATTTTGAACTTTTTCAAAATTTTGTCAAGGTATGTGCTTTGTGAAAGTCCTATTAAGCGTCTTGATCTATCTCTATAGATCTTGATGCCTAATATGTAAGCAGCTTCACCGAGGTCTTTCATTGAAAAACTTTTATTCAAGCATCCCTTTATGCTATCCAGAAATTCTATATCATTTCCAATTAATAATATGTCATCTACATATAAAATCAGAAATGCTACAGAGCTCCCACTCACTTTCTTGTAAATACAGGCTTCTCCAAAAGTCTGTATAAAACCATATGCTTTGATCACACTATCAAAACATTTATTCCAACTCCGAGATGCTTGCACCAGTCCATAAATGGATCGCTGGAGCTTGCACACTTTGTTAGCACCTTTTGGATCAACAAAACCTTCTGTTGCATCATATACAACTCTTCTTCTAGAAATCCATTCAAGAATGCAGTTTTGACATCCATTTGCCAAATTTCATAATCATGAAATGCAACAATAGCTAACATGATTCGGACAGACTTAAGCATCGCTACGGGTGAGAAAGTCTCATCGTAGTCAACCCCTTGAACTTGTCGAAAACCTTTCGCAACAAGTCGAGCTTTATAGACAGTTATATTACCATCAGCGTCAGTATTCTTCTTAAAGATCCATTTATTCTCAATGGCTTGCCGATCATCGGGCAAGTCAACCAAAGTCCATACTTTGTTTTCGTACATGGATCCCATCTCAGATTTCATGGCCTCTAGCCATTTTGCGGAATCTGGGCTCATCATCGCTTCCTCATAGCTCGTAGGTTCATCATGGTCAAGTAACATGACTTCCAGAATAGGATTACCGTACCACTCTGGTGCGGATCTTACTCTGGTAGACCTACGAGGTTCAGTAGAAACTTGATCTGAAGTTTCATGATCAATATCATTAGCTTCCTTACTAGTTGGTGTAGTTGTCACAGGAACCGGTTCTTGTGATGAACTACTTTCCAACAAGGGAGTAGATACATTTATCTCATCAAGTTCTACTTTCCTCCCACTCACTTCTTTCGAGAGAAACTCCTTCTCTAGAAAGGATCCGATTTTAGCAACGAAAATCTTGCCCTCAGATCTGTGATAGAAGGTGTACCCAATAGTCTCTTTTGGGTATCCTATGAAGACACATTTCTCCGATTTGGGTTCGAGTTTATCTGGTTGAAGTTTCTTCACATAAGCATCGCAGCCCCAAACTTTAAGAAACGACAACTTTGGTTTCTTGCCAAACCACAGTTCATAAGGTGTCGTCTCAACGGATTTTGATGGTGCCCTATTTAACGTGAATGCGGCCGTCTCTAAAGCATAACCCCAAAATGATAGCGGTAAATCAGTAAGAGACATCATAGATTGCACCATATCTAGTAAAGTACGATTACGACGTTCGCACCATTTCGTTGTGGTGTTCCGGGTGGCATGAGTTGCGAAACTATTCCGCATTGTTTCAAGTGTAGACCAAACTCGTAACTCAAATATTCTCGTCCACGATCAGATCGTAGAAACTTTATTTTCTTGTTACGATGATTTTCCACTTCACTCTGAAATTCTTTGAACTTTTCAAATGTTTCAGACTTGTGTTTCATTAAGTAGATATACCCATATCTGCTCAAATCATCTGTGAAGGTGAGAAAATAACGATACCCGCCGCGAGCCTCAACATTCATTGGACCACAAACATCAGTATGTATGATCTCCAACAAATCAGTTGCTCGCTCCATAGTTCCGGAGAACGGCGTTTTAGTCATCTTGCCCATGAGGCACGGTTCGCAAGTACCAAGTGATTCATAATCAAGTGATTCCAAAAGCCCATCAGTATGGAGTTTCTTCATGCGCTTTACACCGATATGACCTAAACGGCAGTGCCACAAATAAGTTGCACTATCGTTATCAACTCTACATCTTTTGGTTTCAACACTATGAATATGTGTATCACTACTATCGAGATTCAATAAAAATAGACCACTCTTCAAGGGTGCATGACCATAAAAGATATCACTCATATAAATAGAACAACCATTATTCTCTGATTTAAATGAATAACCGTCTCGCATTAAACAAGATCCAGATATAATGTTCATGCTCAACGCTGGCACCAAATAACAATTATTTAGGTCTAAAACTAATCCCGATGGTAGATGTAGAGGTAGCGTGCCGACCGCGATCACATCGACTTTGGAACCATTTCCCACGCGCATCGTCACCTCGTCCTTAGCCAATCTTCGCTTAATTCGTAGTCCCTGTTTCGAGTTGCAAATATTAGCAACAGAACCAGTATCAAATACCCAGGTGCTACTGCGAGCATTAGTAAGGTACACATCAATAACATGTATATCACATATACATTTGTTCACTTTGCCATCCTTCTTATCCGCCAAATACTTGGGGCAGTTCCGCTTCCAGTGTCCAGTCTGCTTGCAGTAGAAGCACTCAGTTTCAGGCTTAGGTCCAGACTTGGGTTTCTTCTCTTGAGCAGCAACTTGCTTGCCGTTCTTTTTAAAATTCCCCTTCTTCTTCCCTTTGCCCTTTTTCTTGAAACTAGTGGTCTTGTTAACCATCAACACTTGATGCTCCTTCTTGATTTCTACCTCCGCAGCCTTTAGCATTGCGAAGAGCTCGGGAATAGTCTTGTTCATCCCTTGCATATTATAGTTCATCACAAAGCTCTTGTAGCTTGGTGGCGGTGATTGGAGAATTCTGTCAATGACGCTATCATCCGGAAGATTAACTACCAGTTGAATCAAGTGATTATTATACCCAGACATTTTGAGTATATGCTCACCGACAGAACTATTCTCCTCCATCTTGCAGCTGTAGAACTTATTGGAGACTTCATATCTCTCAATCCGGGCATTTGCTTGAAATATTAACTTCAACTCCTGGAACATCTCATATGCTCCATGATGTTCAAAACATCGTTGAAGACCCGGTTCTAAGCCGTAAAGCATGGCACACTGAACTATAGAGTAGTCATCAGCTTTGCTCTGCCAGACGTTCTTAACGTCGTCAGTTGCATCAGCAGCAGGCCTGGCACCCAGCGGTGCTTCCAGGACGTAACTTTTCTGTGCAGCAATGAGGATAATCCTCAGGTTACGGACCCAGTCCGTGTAATTGCTACCATCATCTTTCAACTTTGCTTTCTCAAGGAACGCATTAAAATTCAACGGAACAACAGCACGAGCCATCTATCTACAAACAAACATAGATAAGCAAAACACTATCAGGTACTAAGTTCATGATAAATTTAAGTTCAATTAATCATATTACTTAAGAACTCCCACTTAGACAGACATCTCTCTAGTCATCCAAGTGATCACGTGATCCAAATCAACTAAACCATGTCCGATCATCACGTGAGATGGAGTAGTTTCAATGGTGAACATCACTATGTTGATCATATCTACTATATGATTCACGTTCGACCTTTTGGTCTCCGTGTTCCGAGGCCATATCTGTATATGCTAGGCTTGTCAAGTATGACCTGAGTATTCTGCGTGTGCAACTGTTTTGCACCCGTTGTATTTGAACGTAGAGCCTATCACACCCGATCATCACGTGGTGTCTCAGCACGAAGAACTTTCGCAAAGGTGCATACTCAGGGAGAACACTTCTTGATTATTAAGTGAGAGATCATCTTAAAATGCTACCGTCAATCAAAGCAAGATAAGATGCATAAAGGATAAACATCACATGCAATCAATATAAGTGATATGATCTGGCCATCATCATCTTGTGCTTGTGATCTCCATCTTCGAAGCACCGTCGTGATCACCATCGTCACCGGCGCGACACCTTGATCTCCATCGTAGCATCGTTGTTGTTACGCCATCTATTGCTTCTACGACTATCGCTACCGCTTAGTGATAAAGTAAAGCAATTACAGGGCGTTTGCATTTCATACAATAAAGTGACAACCATATGGCTCCTGCCAGTTGCCGATAACTTCGGTTACAAAACATGATCATCTCATACAATAAAATATAGCATCACGTCTTGACCATATCACATCACAACATGCCCTGCAAAAACAAGTTAGACATCCTCTACTTTGTTGTTGCAAATTTTACGTGGCTGCTACGGGCTTAGCAAGAACCGTTCTTACCTACGCATCAAAACCACAACGATAGTTCGTCAAGTTAGTGCTGTTTTAACCTTCGCAAGGACCGGGCGTAGCCACACTCGATTCAGCTAAAGTGAGAGAGACAGACACCCGCCAGCCACCTTTAAGCACGAGTGCTCGCAACGGTGAAACCAGTCTCGCGTAAGCGTACGCGTAATGTCGGTCCGGGCCGCTTCATCTCACAATACCGCTGAACCAAAGTATGACATGCTGGTAAGCAGTATGACTTGTATCGCCCACAACTCACTTGTGTTCTACTCATGCATATAACATCAACGCATAAAACCAGGCTCGGATGCCACTGTTGGGGAACGTAGTAATTTCAAAAAAAATTCCTACGTACACGCAAGATCATGGTGATGGCATAGCAACGAGAGGGGAGATTGTTGTCCACGTACCCTCGTAGACCGTAAGCAGAAGCGTTAGCACAACGCGGTTGATGTAGTTGTACGTCTTCATGATCCGACCGATCCAAGCACCGAACGTACGGCACCTCCGAGTTCATCACACGTTCAGCTCGATGACGATCCCCGGGCTCCGATCCAGCAAAGCTTCGGGGATGAGTTCTGTCAGCACGACGGCGTGGTGACGATGATGATGTTCTACCGGCGCAGGGCTTAGCCTAAACTCCGCGACGATATGACCGAGGTGGAATATGGTGGAGGGGGGCACCGCACATGGCTAAGGAACGATCCGTAGATCAACTTGTGTGTTATGGGGTGCCCCCTGCCCCCGTATATAAAGGAGGGAGGGGGAGGTGCAGCCGGCCCCCTTGGGGTGCGCCTGGAGGAGTCCTACTCCCACCGGGAGTAGGACTCCCCCCTCTTGCCTTGGTGGAGAAGGAAAGGGGGGAGGGGAAAGAGGAAAGGGGGGCGCCGCCCCCCCTTCCTTGTCCTATTCGGACTAGGGGTAGGGGGCGCGCGGCCTGCCCTGGCCGGTCCTCCTCTTCTCCCTCATGGCCCACTAAGGCCCATTAACCCTCGGGAGGGTTCCGGTAACCCCCCGGTGTTTCGGTAATATCCCGATTTCACCCGGAACCTTTCCGATGTCCAAACATAGGCTTCCAATATATCAATCTTTATGTCTCGACCATTTCAAGACTCCTCGTCATGTTCGTGATCACATCCGGGACTCCAAACAAACTTCGGTACATCAAAACTTATAAACTCATAATAAAACTGTCATCGTAACGTTAAGCATGCGGACCCTACGGGTTCGAGAACTATGTAGACATGACCTAGAACCATTTTCGGTCAATAACCAATAGCGGGACCTGGATGCCCATATTGGTTCCTACATATTCTACGAAGATCTTTATCGGTCAAACCGCATAACAACATACGTTGTTCCCTTTGTCATCGGTATGTTACTTGCCCGAGATTTGATCGTCGGTATCCAATACCTAGTTCAATCTCGTTACCGGCAAGTCTCTTTACTCGTTCCGTAATGCATCATCCCGTAACCAACTCATTTGGTCACATTGCTTGCAAGGCTTATAATGATGTGCATTACCGAGAGGGCCCAGAGATACCTCTCCGACAATCGGAGTGACAAAACCTAATCTCAAAATACGCCAACTCAACATGTACTGTGACGCCCCCGATCCAATCGTACACTAATCATGCACGCAAACGTGTACGATCAAGATCAGGGACTCACGGGAAGATATCACAACACAACTCTAAAACATAAATAAGTCATACAAGCATCATAATACAAGCCAGGGGCCTCGAGGGCTCGAATACAAGTGCTCGATCATAGACGAGTCAGCGGAAGCAACAATATCTGAGTACAGACATAAGTTAAACAAGTTTGCCTTAAGAAGGCTAGCACAAACTGGGATACAGATCGAAAGAGGCGCAGGCCTCCTGCCTGGGATCCTCCTAACTACTCCTGGACGTCGTCAGCGGGCTGCACGTAGTAGGGGCACCTCCGGTGTAGTAGGGGTCGTCGTCGACGGTGGCGTCTGGCTCCTGGACTCCAGCATCTGGTTGCGACAACCAGAAAGAAAGGAAAAGGGGAAAAAGGGGGAAGAAAGCAACCGTGAGTACTCATCCAAAGTACTCGCAAGCAAGGAACTACACTACATATGCATGGGTATATGTGTAAGGAGGCCATATCAGTGGACTGGACTGCAGAATGCCAGAATAAGAGGGGGATAGCTAATCCTGTCGAAGACTACGCTTCTGGCAGCCTCCGTCTTGCATCAAGTAGAAGAGAGTAGATTGAAGTCCTCCAAGTAGCATCTCCAAGTAGCATCTCCAAATAGCATCTCCAAGTAGCATAATCCTACCCGGCGATCCCCTCCTCGTATCCCTGAGAGAGAGCGACCACCGGTTGTATCTGGCACTTGGAAGGGTGTGTTTTATTAAGTATCCGGTTCTAGTTGTCATAAGGTCAAGGTACAACTCCAAGTCGTCCTGTTACCGAAGATCACGGCTATTCGAATAGATTAACTTCCCTGCAGGGGTGCACCACATAACCCAACACGCTTGATCCCATTTGGCCGGACACACTTTCCTGGGTCATGCCCGGCCGCGGAAGATCAACACGTCGCAGCCCCACCTAGGCAAAACAGAGAGGCCAGCACGCCGGTCTAAACCTAAGCGCACAGGGGTCTGGGCCCATCGCCCATAGCACACCTGCACGTTGCGTGGGCGGCCGGAAGCAGAACTAGCCCCCTTAATACAAGAGCAGGCTTACGTTCCAATCCGGCGCGCGCCGCTCCGTCGCTGACGTCTGAAGTGCTTCGGCTGATACCACGACGTCGGGATACCCATAACTACTCCCGCGTAGATGGTTAGTGCGTATAGGCTCGTAGCCAACTCAGATCAAATACCAAGATCTCGTTAAGCGTGTTAAGTATCCGCGAACGCCGAACAGGGCCAGGCCCACCTCTCTCCTAGGTGGTCTCAACCTGCCCTGTCGCTCCGCCACAAAGTAACCGTCGGGGACCGTCGGGAACCCAGGCCCACCTCTACCGGGATGGAGCCACCTGCCCCTTCAGCCCCCAACTCCGAACAGTATCACAGGTAATGTAACTGTGTAAAGTATATAGTATATGCCCGTGATCACCTCCCGAAGTGATCACAGCCCAGTAGTATAGCATGGCAGACGGACAAGAGTGTAGGGCCACTGATGGAACACTAGCATCCTATACTAAGCATTTAGGATTGCGGGTAAGGTATCAATGACTGTAGCAGCAATGACAGGCTATGCATCAGAATAGGATTAACGGAAAGCAGTAACATGCTACACTACTCTAATGCAAGCAGTATAGAGAAGAGTAGGCGATATCTGGTGATCAAAGGGGGGGCTTGCCTGGTTGCTCAGACAAGGAGGGGTCGTCGGTGACGTAGTCGTACTCGGTGGCATCAGCGTCGGTCTCGTAGTCTACCGGAGATAAGAGGGGGAAGAAACAATGAATACAATGCAAACATAAACACGACGATGCGTGACGTGACAATGAGCGGTGCTAGGTGTGCCCTAACGTGGTATGAGGTGGTACCGGTTAAGGGGGAAACATCCGAGAAAGTATTCCCGGTGTTTCGCGTTTTCGGGCAGAGGAGCCGGAGGGGGAAAGTTGCGAGTTCGATAGGTTAGGGGTGTGTGGCGGACGAACGGACTGCGTATCCGGATTCGTCTCGTCGTTCTGAGCAACTTTCATGTTGAAAATATTTTAATCCGAGTTACGGATTAAAAGATATGATTTTCTAAAGATTTTATTAATTTCTGGGATTTAATTAATTATTTAATTAATTCGGAAAATGGATTTATGACGTCAGCATGATGTCAGGCTGACATCAGCAGTCAACAGAGTTGACTGGTCAACCTGACGTGTGGGTCCCGTTCGTCATTGACTGTTTAGTCGATTTAGGGTTTAACTAACTTAATTACTATTTATTTAAACTAACTAGTTAATTAGACTAATTAAACAGGGTTAATTAACTTAATTAATTCACTAATTAATTAATTATTAATTTTATTAATATTATTTTAAATTCTTTTAATTCTATTTTTTTAAAACATGTTCTGTGGGCGGGGCCCATATGTCATAGGCCCCAGGGGGCCATAGCGGTTTTGGGCGCGGGTGCGGGCACGCGCCCATCAGGGCCACCAGGGGGGGCGCCGGCGATAGCAGGGCACGGCGAGGCCGGCCGCCGGAGGCGACAGCGGTGAGGCCACGGCGGGACGGCGCCAGGGCGCGGCAGCAGAGGCGAGGACGCGGGGAGCAAGGGAGAGGGCGAGGCAGAGAGGCCTCAGCGGGGCGAGGCGCTGGGCGCGGCCAGCGCACGGACGATGCCGCGGTCGTGAGTGTGTGCGCGAGACTGAAGGAGGAGAGGAGGAGGCGGAGGCTCACAGCGAGATGCAGGGATCGGGGCAGTGGGGCGCGGGGAGGAGACGGAGAAGTCAGCGACGCGGTGACGAGGTGCAGGCCGGCGAGGAGGAGGAGGCAGACCGGCGAGGACGTCCGGCGAGGTCCAGGCGGCGGCGTGCGCGGTCGATCTGGGCGGCGGGGTCGTTGAGGCCGTTCGGGGAGGAGGTCGAGGACGGCCGGGCGACGAGGAGACGAGCAGTTGCGGCGAGGGACGGCACCGACGTCGGTGTTGAGCGGCGGGGGCCGAGGCGGCGAGGGGCGCCGGGTTCGTTCCCCTTCCCGATCCAGATCGGGATCGAGAGGTGGGGGAAGCAGACGAGGGGGAGACGGGGAAGCGAGGTCCGACGAGGTGGTCCTCTAGGCGGCGGCGACGAGGTGGCTGCGACGGTGCGGCAATGGGGTCGGGGTCGCTCGACCCCAATCCAGTCAGGAGGGAGGGAGGAGTGAGTGGGGGTCGTGGGGAACGATGGGGGGAGTGGGGGTGACGCTAGGGTTCGGTCGCCCCAGGGGGTGCTGTAGGCACCAGCTGGGCCGGCCTGGTTGGCCCGATGGCCTGCTGGGCCATGGTCCAGCGGGGGGGGGGTGTCTCTTCTATTTCTTTTTTTTGTTCTTTGTTAGTTTTGTTTTCTGTTTTTATATTTTCTTTTCTTTTATTTTTTTATTTGTAGTTTCATTTATCTTTAGTTTTATAAAATTTACCCCTAGTGCCTAAATTTGTACTTATCAACAAACTATTGTGGGATTAATTATTAACCCATAATAAAATAGTTTTAGCATTCTATAAATTCAATAGGCATTTGTTTAATTGTTTTCACTACTGTTTTAATTGTTCTAGAGCCTTTAAACATTTTATCAAAGTTTGGTTTCTCCACCATAATTACTTACGATTTATTTGACACAACTCGAACATTTTAGTTTTAATTTTTGAAAACTTTTGTTGTTTGCCTGATTTTAAATTGAATTCAAATCGGTTTCGAACTAATGCGAGATTAACCACAGTAATCGAGGTGACGTGGCATCATTAGTGGAGGATTACTGTAGCGTAACTATCCAGGCGTCACAATTCTCCTCCACTACAAGAAATCTCGTCCCGAGATTTAAGAGGGGTGTAAGGGGGGGGGAGTTCTGGTTACGAAGTCTAACGGATCTTCTCATGTTTGGTTGATCTTTCGAAGAGGTTGATCCCTTTCATTGATTTCTTCATTTCTCTACTTCAAGTCGTCATCCTTTCTTCGGGATCTCCATCGTCCTACGAACGCGACCAAGGGGAAAAACTCCGGAAGAATGCATTTGCACAAAGCTGGGCATCTGACGGTGAACTCAATGGGAAATACACAAGGTACCCCACGAGTTATATTTCAGTGAATTTGTTGAGTGCAATAGACGATTGTACCAAAGTTTCAAACGGTTAGGCAATCATTCGATGCCTGAAACAGGGCGTGAAAGGGGTTCAAAGCAACGAGAATAAGTATTGCGTTTGATACCAGATTAGATCATCTCTAGGAAGGTGGTTGGTGATCTTCATATGAAGCCAATCGTGAGGAATAAATTCAGAGATATGGGTGTACCGGAGAGTCAGGTTCCGATCCAGTGGACCTGTGGGTTATGGGACCACCATGTGGGTTAAAAGTAGGAAGGGGGCTGACATCTTGCACGGTCACGATAGCAAGGCAGGTCAGAGGGTAGTCTGTTAGTTATGTCGGCAACAACATCGATACCAAGGGCGAGGGACGAAGAGAACCATTTCCCTGCTCGTTGAACGAGGCGGACCATTAGGCAAAGTTCTCGTCCATCGGTGGCTACCGAAATGTCATCAACAATAGTAACAGGTTCTTGCTGACAGAATTGTACACCGAGGAGTTTACATAAGCAGTAGAATATTGCTGCTTAGATCATATAGATCACAAGAAAGGTTCAAACAACCAATGGAAAGTAAAATATGATTATCATATTAAACAGAACAATGGAAAGGAAAACGTGTTTAAACACATAATTCAGGGATATATCCTTCCCAAGGACAAGCAGAGCATGATATCCGTGGCAGGATATAATGTAGAAAACTCTTTAGGTACGGGAGAGAATTTTCATGACATTACCCATACAACGGTGTTAGGATAAATGATAAATAAAATTTAGCATCGTGCTTCAAATGTTCCTGTTGAAAATCGGAGTACCATTGACATGCTTCGAGATAGCATTGACATGGTCTTCAGGTGAAGATCAGACTTTGGAAACACGAAGGATCCATCAGGAATAACTTGTAGATTAAGTCTTACAATTTCCTCATGGATGAACGGATAACCTTGCTGAAAAGGAATCTATAATGATAGGTCCTCCAGCCGGGGGGGGGGGGGTGCTAGGCATGACATCAGGTTACCGGGTCACCAAAGGATCAACATCATAACTCTCGGAAAGTTGTCCCAACCATCATATCTGACCGAGATTCATATCCAATTGGTGTCATGATACCTCAAACTCAGGATGCCTGAGAAGAAAAGGTGCAACACAATTGACGAGTTGACATTGTAAGATTTTCAGGAAATGAACTATGGAAGCGAGTTCCGAAACAAGAGTTCATCATTAAATCAAGGAGAGGTGAGGAGGTGACTGATTGACTCAGCGACAACCCATTGACATTTCCAAAAAGGATGGATTTCCACAACTATGTGAACAAGGAGATAACATTAGCCAGATCAAATGATATAAGGAAGTATGCTCGAGGAAAACATACACAATTAAACATTGGTTGAAAGGTGCGCCCGAAATATGGGTTGGGTTGCACGACCAATGTCAGAATGGTGATGCAATAATCAATAGCCTAAGAATGAACTTTCGACCATTAACTTCGAAGAGATAGGGTTTCTAGAAGGAAAGAATCCAAACAACACCGTTCACTTGTTGGAATTAACACAGGGACCAAGAAAGAATGGTGATGGTGAGAAGTATTTCTTTGTCAAGAGTTCTCAAGAGGTGGAACAAATCTCAGAACATTCTTGACATAAAGGACGGTAATACTCCAAGGTAAAGAAGAACAATTGCTGGATAGCAAGGGAACCAAGGTACAACACAAATTGTGAACAAGTTTGTGTTGGGGGGGGGAAGGCAAGAATGTTGCCGCTGATAACTCAAATCATCGAGGGACAAGGATGGTATTTCTCATCATGAATTCAATTGATATCCTGGAAGAACTCATAAGGTTGATGAGGAATTTGTTGACATATTTCATGAAGAAGTAATCAATCAGCGACGACATCAAGTCAAAGGAATGATGAAGCCAAAAGTCATTGGAACCATGGGTACGACACAAACTCGAACTGAAGCTTGTTGTTTAAGGTGAAAGGGTATGACGAGGAAAATCGACGTAAGGTTAGTTCATCGTCAAAAATTGGTGCTCCGAGAATAAGGACCAGGTAGCACCGTTAGAATCGTCACGACAATGATATAGCCAAACAGGCTAGGAATGGCGTGATCGGGTACAAACTCGTACTTATAGAAGCTTACTGAAGAGTTGTTGAACCGTAGAGCGGACTCGGTTCAGTTATCGGTGTCTTTGAGTGTTCAATAACTCAGAGCCCGCGAAAAATTGGAATCAGTGGGAAGGTAGCACTTGATGAAGAACTCATAAAAAGTTATGCAGTTCCATGATAATCTCGAGATACCAGGGGGGTAATACTCGACACAAGATCAAAGTAAAGGTTGGACTGGTGTATTGATCCATAGAAGACAATTGTTTCAACTTGTCCGAGAAATGAGATCAAAGAAGAACAATCATGGTCGGAACCACGGTTGCAAAAGGCCAGATCCTAGATATAAGGTGAACTTATACCAAAGGAATAATTTATTTAAGAGAAGCTTTAATGATAAGATCTACATCGTGTCCATGGGCATGAACACAAGTTCAAGGTCGACTCCCACTTCTCCAATGCATAACCTTTCATTCACTTCTCACGTTCGATGAAGTTGCAGTGTTGAAATTTTATCTGGTGAAGCACCAGAAGAGTATGACTCGTGAAAACTTTCGGGTTCACACGGTTTAGAGAAGGCATATGTTCAACCCATAGGGGCTTCTTAGAAACATATACCACAAGTTTCAAGAGTAAATAACACAAGCCCGAAAGCAGAGCATGGTTGGCCAAGCAGAGGATACAACTTAACAAAGGCATTATGTATCAGGGGAAGAACTCACAAGGTGATCAAATGTGAAGGACACTGTCGGATAACAATCCAACAAAGGACTTGGTGGTCCACAAAGGATCTGATACGAGTATCGGTACTCAACTAGAGGAAGAAGAATGCAAGGAGATCAGATTATAGAAACAACTAACTAACTCAATTGTCAAATGCAAAGGAATTATGATTTCCAAATCAAGGGATCAAAAGCAATGCTCTGATTAGGGATGGATAAGTTGAATAGCCTTAGGGTACAATCAATGACAATTGGATTGGTCGAGAACCAATTCCAGTTAAAAGAATGGCAGCTTAGCCGGAGAAGTAATTTATAAGGATCAATGATGATTGCGTGCATTCGCAAACATATTGAGTCAACAGACTCAAAATGATAATGACAAGGAATGTCATTAAGACTACGAGACTTATGGGATTAACCATAATGCGAGCAAGCAAGAATTTCAAGAGCCAAAGGCTCCAGAGGATTTTCGGAAGATCGAATAGTATTTTGAAGACTTTTGTGAAACTCATGAACAACTGGGGATGAGCGGATACTTGACAAGTGCGGGGATTTATTTGAAGGGGTATTCATGTGGCAAAGAACTGCTAGGCAGTAGGCACGAAGTATTCTCGGAACAATAGAGAAAACTTCGGGTATCTTGTAATAACAAGAACAATGGGGAATGATCGTAAGAATGGCAAGTGTAAGTAGTTATCCATAAGGATTTATCGGTGGTCGGGAATAGCAAAAGTGATGGGCACAAAGTCTCGAGAGAATATCAAAGAGTATCTCCGAAATCTTCTGATGCAGTCGGTGACCATCTGGACTGAAGGGGCTCTCCGGGAGAAAGTATTTTCGAGAACCTAAAGTTAGTTTTTAGTAAAAATCGTTTAACCCGAATAGAAGAGGGTTCAGAATCCCAGAGTAAAGGTCGAGGAATAAAAGATCCTAATACCTCCCGATGGCGACGTGGGCCCATGGGCCACACAGCCATGTTAGTAAAAGTTTTTCAACGACTAGACTCGACTTCGGCCAAGGAGTTGGAAAAGGGGATTCCTACAGGCAGTCGGCTCTGATACCAACTTGTGACGCCCCCGATCCAATCGTACACTAATCATGCACGCAAACGTGTACGATCAAGATCAGGGACTCACGGGAAGATATCACAACACAACTCTAAAACATAAATAAGTCATACAAGCATCATAATACAAGCCAGGGGCCTCGAGGGCTCGAATACAAGTGCTCGATCATAGACGAGTCAGCGGAAGCAACAATATCTGAGTACAGACATAAGTTAAACAAGTTTGCCTTAAGAAGGCTAGCACAAACTGGGATACAGATCGAAAGAGGCGCAGGCCTCCTGCCTGGGATCCTCCTAACTACTCCTGGACGTCGTCAGTGGGCTGCATGTAGTAGGGGCACCTCCGGTGTAGTAGGGGTCGTCGTCGACGGTGGCGTCTGGCTCCTGGACTCCAGCATCTGGTTGCGACAACCAGAAAGAAAGGAAAAGGGGAAAAAGGGGGAAGAAAGCAACCGTGAGTACTCATCCAAAGTACTCGCAAGCAAGGAACTACACTACATATGCATGGGTATATGTGTAAGGAGGCCATATCAGTGGACTGGACTGCGGAATGCCAGAATAAGAGGGGGATAGCTAATCCTGTCGAAGACTACGCTTCTGGCAGCCTCCGTCTTGCATCAAGTAGAAGAGAGTAGATTGAAGTCCTCCAAGTAGTATCTCCAAGTAGCATCTCCAAATAGCATCTCCAAGTAGCATAATCCTACTCGGCGATCCCCTCCTCGTATCCCTGAGAGAGAGCGACCACCGGTTGTATCTGGCACTTGGAAGGGTGTGTTTTATTAAGTATCCGGTTCTAGTTGTCATAAGGTCAAGGTACAACTCCAAGTCGTCCTGTTACCGAAGATCACGGCTATTCGAATAGATTAACTTCCCTGCAGGGGTGCACCACATAACCCAACACGCTTGATCCCATTTGGCCGGACACACTTTCCTGGGTCATGCCCGGCCGCGGAAGATCAACACGTCGCAGCCCCACCTAGGCAAAACAGAGAGGCCAGCACGCCGGTCTAAACCTAAGCGCACAGGGGTCTGGGCCCATCGCCCATAGCACACCTGCACGTTGCGTGGGCGGCCGGAAGCAGAACTAGCCCCCTTAATACAAGAGCAGGCTTACGTTCCAATCCGGCGCGCGCCGCTCCGTCGCTGACGTCTGAAGTGCTTCGGCTGATACCACGACGTCGGGATACCCATAACTACTCCCGCGTAGATGGTTAGTGCGTATAAGATCGTAGCCAACTCAGATCAAATACCAAGATCTCGTTAAGCATGTTAAGTATCCGCGAACGCCGAACAGGGCCAGGCCCACCTCTCTCCTAGGTGGTCTCAACCTGCCCTGTCGCTCCGCCACAAAGTAACCGTCGGGGACCGTCGGGAACCCAGGCCCACCTCTACCGGGATGGAGCCACCTGCCCCTTCAGCCCCCAACTCCGAACAGTATCACAGGTAATGTAACTGTGTAAAGTATATAGTATGCCCGTGATCACCTCTCGAAGTGATCACAGCCCAGTAGTATAGCAAGGCAGACGGACAAGAGTGTAGGGCCACTGATGGAACACTAGCATCCTATACTAAGCATTTAGGATTGCGGGTAAGGTATCAATGACTGTAGCAGCAATGACAGGCTATGCATCAGAATAGGATTAACGGAAAGCAGTAACATGCTACACTACTCTAATGCAAGCAGTATAGAGTAGAATAGGCGATATCTGGTGATCAAAGGGGGGGCTTGCCTGGTTGCTCTGGCAAGAGAGAGAGGGGTCGTCAACTCCGTAGTCGAACTGGTCAGTAGCAGCGTCGGTCTCGTAGTCTACCGGAGAGAAGAGGGGGAAGAAATAATGAATACAGAGCAAACAAAGCATCACAAAATATAACAAGGCAATATGCGGTGTTCGGTGTGCCCTAACGCGGTAGTAGGTGATACCGGTGAAGGGGGGGAAACATCCGGGAAAGTATTCCCGGGGTTCCGTGTTTTCGGGCAGAGGAGCCGGAGGGGGAAAGTTGCGAGTTCGATAGGTTAGGGGGGGTGTGGCGGACGAACGGGTTGCGTATCCAGAATCGTCTCGTCGTTCTGAGCAACTTTCATGTTGAAATTATTTTAATCCGAGTTACGGATTAAAAGATATGATTTACTAAAGATTTTATTAATTTCTGGAATTTAATTAATTAATTAATTAATTCAAAAATGATTTAATGACATCAGCATGATGTCAGGCTGACATCAGCAGTCAACAGAGTTGACTGGTCAACCTGACGTGTGGGTCCTGTTCGTCATTGACTGTTTAGTCGATTTAGGGTTTAACTAACTTAATTACTATTTATTTAAACTAACTAGTTAATTAGACTAATTAAACAGGGTTAATTAACTTAATTAATTCACTAATTAATTAATTATTAATTTTATTAATATTATTTTAAATTCTTTTAATTCTATTTTTTTAAAACATGTTCTGTGGGCGGGGCCCATATGTCATAGGCCCCAGGGGGCCATAGCGGTTTTGGGCGCGGGTGCGGGCACGCGCCCATCAGGGCCACCAGGGGGGCGCCGGCGATAGCAGGGCACGGCGAGGCCGGCCGCCGGAGGCGACAGCGGTGAGGCCACGGCGGGACGGCGCCAGGGCGCGGCAGCAGAGGCGAGGACGCGGGGAGCAAGGGAGAGGGCGAGGCAGAGAGGCCTCAGCGGGGCGAGGCGCTGGGCGCGGCCAGCGCACGGACGATGTCGCGGTCGTGAGTGTGTGCACGATACTGAAGGAGGAGAGGAGGAGGCGGAGGCTCACAGCGAGATGCAGGGATCGGGGCAGTGGGGCGCGGGGAGGAGACGGAGAAGTCAGCGACGCGGTGACGAGGTGCAGACCGGCGAGGAGGAGGAGGCAGACCGGCGAGGACGTCCGGCGAGGTCCAGGCGGCGGCGTGCGCGGTCGATCTGGGCGGCGGGGGTCGTTGAGGCCGTTCGGGGAGGAGGTCGAGGACGGCCGGGCGACGATGAGACGAGCAGTTGCGGCGAGGGACGGCACCGACGTCGGTGTTGAGCGGCGGGGGCCGAGGCGGCGAGGGGCGCCGGGTTCGTTCCCCTTCCCGATCCAGATCGGGATCGAGAGGTGGGGGAAGCAGACGAGGGGGAGACGGGGAAGCGAGGTCCGGCGAGGTGGTCCTCTAGGCGGCGTCGACGAGGTGGCTGCGACGGTGCGGCGATGGGGTCGGGGTCGCTCGACCCCAATCCAGTCGGGAGGGAGGGAGGAGTGAGTGGGGGTCGTGGGGAACGATGGGGGGAGTGGGGGTGACGCTAGGGTTCGGTCGCCCCAGGGGGTGCTGTAGGCACCAGCTGGGCCGGCCTAGTTGGCCCGATGGCCTGCTGGGCCATGGTCTAGCGGGGGGGGGTGTCTCTTCTATTTCTTTTTTTTTGTTCTTTGTTAGTTTTGTTTTCTGTTTTTATATTTTCTTTTCTTTTATTTTTTTATTTGTAGTTTCATTTATCTTTAGTTTTATAAAATTTACCCCTGGTGCCTAAATTTGTACTTATCAACAAACTATTGTGGGATTAATTATTAACCCATAATAAAATAGTTTTAGCATTCTATAAATTCAATAGGCATTTGTTTAATTGTTTTCACTACTGTTTTAATTGTTCTACAGCCTTTAAACATTTTATCAAAGTTTGGTTTCTCCACCATAATTACTTACGATTTATTTGACACAACCAGAATATTTTAGTTTTAATTTTTGAAAACTTTTGTTGTTTGCCTGATTTTAAATTGAATTCAAATCGGTTTCGAACTAATGCGAGATTAACCACAGTAATCGAGGTGACGTGGCATCATTAGTGGAGGATTACTGTAGCGTAACTATTCGGGCGTCACATGTACCTTCGGAGACACCTATAGTACTCCTTTATAATCACCCAGTTACGTTGTGACGTTTGGTAGTACCCAAAGTGTTCCTCCGGTAAACGGGAGTTGCATATTTCTCATTGTTACAGGAACATGTATAAGTCATGAAGAAAGCAATAGCAGTATACTAAACGATCAAGTGCTAGGCTAACGGAATGGGTTATTTCAATCACATCATTCTTCTAATGATGTGATCCCATTAATCAAATGACAACACATGTCTATGGTTGGGAAACATAACCATCTTTGATTAATGAGCTAGTCAAGTAGAGGCATACTAGTGACTGTATGTTTGTCTATGTATTCACACATGTATCATGTTTCCGGTTAATACAATTCTAGCATGAATAATAAACATTTATCATGATATGAGGAAATAAATAATAACTTTATTATTGCCTCTAGGGCATATTTCCTTCAGCATCCCCCGCGGCCGACTCAACACCGACGGGTGGCGCGAATGGTGGGGCGTGCCCGGCCACACCCTCACAGCCGTCCTCGACCATGTCGAGACCGGCAACACGCCACGCCTCGAGTACCCGGCGCGCCCTCGCCACCGTGGCAGCTCCTGGACGCTGCAGCGAATGGAGGCGGTGACCTCCTCGTTGTCGGGCTCCGGCACGCTCTCCTCCGGGTTGCCGTGGTGGAGCCGGAGCCGCAGGAGATGCCGCTTGGTCGCCGCACCCGTAGTGGCGCCCTCGTCATCAACGAGGGTGGCCGTCCCTCCCCGCGTTCCCTCCGCCTAGTTCGGCCGAAGACCGAGCCAGGGTTGCTCCCCGTCAAAAAGGAGCACGCGGAGATGGCCGCCGCCTACGAGACCTCCCTCAAGTGGGCGAAGGCGGACTACGTCCGCGAGTAGGTCGGGCGCCAGCGCCGGGCCTACGAGGAGATCAAGGCCCGGCGCCGCGGTCGCGAGGAGGGCGTCGTCGTCGTCCTCGACAGCGACGAAGAGGACGCACCCGGGCCATCCAACCCCCTGCGTGTCGGTGACCCTGGTCAGGGTTGCAGCAGGGACAGCGGCGGTTCCGGCGGGACGCAGGGCGACGGCAACGACGGCGGCGACTACACCCAATTCTACAGGCTCCTCGGCATGTAGAAAGCGGCGGGCGGCGGCCGCGGCGTGGTAGGGCTAGGTGTAGTTTGTTCGTTTTCTGGTTTTTTTTACAAATTTGAATGAAAAATCACCGAGTTTGTGCTGAATTTGAATCAAATCGCCGATTTTGCGCCGAGTTTGAGGAGACCTGGGGCCGACCTGGGGCAACGACCGAGAATGCAATCGCCCCCACGCCGAAAGTAAGCGCCGATCTGACCCTAGACGGCACTTTTTCAGCGTCCTGGGGGGCGAATGGCTGGAGATGCTTAAGGCTGAGGAGCCGATGGAGTGCACATTTGAAAACTCTCCAACGTCTCGCTGGACCGTGCGACTGCATGCAGCGGAGACAGCATGGCATGCGTCATGGTGCTCTGCGCACACGTGGTGGTTAGTGGAATGAACGGGAAGTGTGGCCCTCTTCATTGCCACCCTAGTGGCGCCACCGTGTGGAGATTTTGAGATCCAATACTACCTTCCCTCCAGGGGCGGAGACAGGGGGGCAAGCAGGGGCTAGACCCCTGCCAATCCTTCGCCCCCCAACGCCCAACGATTTCTAGTAGGTAGTAGTATACGTAGTATACTGTATATGTGCTAATTGGCCAGAGATAATCACATCATTAGCTCATATAAGTTTTTTAGAGAAATTAGCCCATATGAGTACTAATATAATAACTATCCTAGACGGAAAGCCCAATAGCCCATGTCATTGTCAATCCATCCATGCGGCCATGCGATCAATCCATCCATTGATCGTGCCCCTACACTAGGGCATTGTTTGCCGCTGACGCCTGACGCCCAGCCGCCGGCTGCCGCCTCCAGCTCAGGTAAGGCGCCCTCCATGCCGCTGCCGCCCCTACCCTATTGGCTGCGCTGATCTGTCGTCTTTGTCCGCTGTGTGTCCAGTGTGTAAGGACTAAGGAGGGAGTACTGGAGGAGAGGAGGAGGCTTCATTACTTCAGAGTTTTACAGTGAGAAAGGAAGATCAGATAGAGAAAGATACCAATACGTACTTGTAGCTATCAGTTATTATGAATTAAAATCCTACTATCCTAATATGGTGTGTTAGTGTTGTCTACAAAATTGTGAATTAATCTATTAATCATGGTTTTCCTTTATATAGTAGTCAATGAGGAAGCGAAAAGCATCAACAACTAGGGGGGTAAATTCCTTTTTCACGCCAGTTGGGTCAACTTCAAGCTCCAACATTACTGGTGCCGAAAATGTGATTCCATCTGAGGAGCAACCTGTTGCAGATAACCAAACAAATGATATTCCTGTTGATATGCAAACTGATGAGCAACAGGTTGTGGCACCGGAAGAATTTGCAGTAGGAGAAGGTATAGTTGAAAGCACAAAATATGTAAGGGACCCCGGTATGCGCCAGCAATTTAAGAACTCCCTCATGATGAGCAAGAAGAAACACGCCGCTTCTATATTTTGAAGGGAACTTATCAGCCATACATGAGAGAATATCCATATAATAAAACAGGAAAAAATCGTCGTCGATTTCAATACAGTTATTTCAATTCTTTTCCTTGGCTTGAGTATTCGATGGAAACACATTGTGCGTACTGCCTACCTTGTTTTCTCTTCACAAAAAGGCCAAGTGGAAGGTGTGGCTCTGATGCATTCACAGTCAAGGGATTTAATAATTGGAAGAAGGTGAATGATGGAAACGAATGTGCTTTCTTAACTCACATGGTCAAAGATTCCAACTCCACTCATAACTTTTCTCAGCGGTGTCATGATAATCTGAAAATTAGTTTGACTCACATCGACAAGGCAATGGTGAAACTTTGTGCAAAAAAGGTCGCAGATGCAAGGCTAAGGCTTAAAGTTACAATTGATTGCATCAAGTAAGCAAACTTTTCTGTTTTGAGAATTCAAATATTTTATAATGTACAATAAAGCAGGTTATGACATTTTTTCTTGTTGATTTCATCGGATGGTTAACACTCCAAGCTTGTGTTTATAGAGGCCATGACGAATCTCCGGGATCAAGTAATCAGGGTAATTTTCTTCATCTGGTGAGGTTCTTGGCTTCTTATAGCAAAGAGGTGAATGCGGTTGTTTTGGAAAATGCTCCAAGGAATGTGAAGTACACCTCCCATACAGTGCAAGTAGAAATCCTCACATTACTTTCTAGTAGAGTTAAGGAAAAAATTAGAGATGAAATTGGTACTAGCAAGTTCTGCATAATGGTAGATGAAGCACAAGATGAATCAAAGAAAGAGCAAATGGCATTGGTTCTTCGATTCCCGAGCATCGAGGGGTTCATACATGATCGTTTTCTTGATGTAATTCATGTCACTGACACTACTGCTTTGACTCTCAAGAAGGCAACTTGCAAAGTCCTTTCTAATAATAATTTGAATGTCCAAGACATTAGAGGACAAGGCTATGACGGGGCAAGTAATATGAGAGGTGAATGGAATGGATTGAAGGCTCTAATTCTGAATGACTACCCTTATGCATATTATGTGCATTGCATGGCTCATCAGTTACAGTTCGCGCTTGTTGATGCGTCAAGGGAGGTACATGATGTGCATAACTTTTTCCAAAATGCAAATTTCATTATAAATGTTGTTAGCGCATCGACTAAACGTAATAATGAGTTGTTAGCAAATAAAGCTGCGGAGACTGCACGTGAAATTGAACTGGGAGAACTCGATACAGGAAAAGGGCAAAATCAGATAGGAACTTTACAAAGACCTGGCGACACTAGATGGAGTTCCCACTTCAAGTCAATTCAGAGTTTACAGAAGATGTTTGGCGCTGCAGTTGAGGTCCTAAGGAGTATAGCAAATGACCGTGCAGCCTCGAAATATTCTAGAGGAGATACCGTAGGAGCCCTAAAAATAATTATGTCATTTGATTTTGTGTTCATTTTACATCTAATGGAGAAAATCATGAAAATCACTAATGTTTTATGTCAAACACTCCAAAAGAAGTCACTAGATATTCTGAATGCATTAGATTTGGTCTCAACCACAAAGGTGCTACTTGGTAAGCTGAGAGAAGATGGTTGGGATCCCCTTCTTCAAGAGGTTCAATCTTTTTGTTTGAAGCATGAGATTGACATCCCTGATCTGAATAGCAGGTAACATATTTTTTCTTGTACGTACAATGTAGAATATTATTTATCATATTTACTAATATATGATGTGATTTGTAGGTATGTAGATGTAACAAAGTCTCGCAACAAACATGATAACACTACTACATTACATCACTACAAAACAGATGTGTTCAATGTTGCCATAGATCAGCAATTGGTTGAGCTAAATGATCGTTTCGGTGTTCGAAACACAGAGCTTTTGACACTTTGTGCATCTTTGGATCCACGGCATGACTCATTTGACGTGTCTAATATATGCACATTAGTGGAAACAATTTATCCTGCTGACTTTTCTAATCAAGAATGAGCTCATTTGGAGTCTCAACTTCCCCATTTCCAGCTTGATGTTTGCAACCATCCGGAACTAAAGAGTTCGCCCTCACTTGCTGATTTGACTATTGGATTATTTAAAGCAGGTAAAGTTGCTACATACTCAACGGTTGAATGATTGATAGATTACTGCAGTTGTTCATAACTTTTGCTTATTTGACTGCTTGATTATTAAATACAGGTAAAGCTGCTACGTACTCAATGGTTGATAGATTACTACGGTTGGTCATAACTCTTCCCGTGTCAACCGCAACAACCAAGCAAGCCTTTTCATCTATGAAACTAGTCAAGACACGTCTTCGAAACAGAATGGGAGACGACTTTCTTCGGCATTACATGGTCTGTCTATATTAGGAAGGAAATAGCTGCAAAGATCACATCTAATGAGATAATCAATTAGTTCGACACTGGTGGTCGTAGAGCTGAGTTTAAGCTAATAGATATGTAACTTCATTTTATAGGTCTATGAATATTTCTTATGCTTTGTCCTCAACGTTATTACGAGACTTAATATGTTATGATATTTCTTCCATTCTAAGCATTGGTTTCTCGCCCCCCTCATGTTCAAATCCTGGCTCCGCCCCTGCTTCCCTCAACAAATAAAAATAAAAATCAGTCAAAAAAGAGATCCACACACTACCTGTCCTAGTCTTCGAGTGTTTTCGGAGATGCTTGCGAGTATGAAATACCACCACTTGCAGCGGGCTTGTACTGGCAAATTTGCATATCATTAACGGAAAACCGAATATTATACTGCTCTCAAATCAGTTGCGGGGAGCATCATCCAAGAAATTACGTAAGATAACATTCATGCATCATGCATGGGTTGACAGCTCAACTCCACGTGGGCATCGAAGACTATGGTAACAGATGGCAGAAGCCGCAGAACTGATGAACTGAAGAATGCGTATGCTAAAAAATAAATAAGCTAAGGATAATCCGATCGACTGCTTGTCCCCGCGGGAGCATGGTGGGCATGCTGCCAATGAACTCCGGAAAACGACCACAACGTAGATGCCACTAGATGGAGTGCATGGATTGACTGGATCATGCCGTCGTGTGATCTTGGCACTTGAGGTGAGGTCGAGACGTGGTTGATCCGTCCAGGGCCGGTCCTGAGAGTTGGGGGCCGAGGCAAAACTAAAATCCAGGACCCCTTAATAGAAGTTTCAAAATAATATATACAATATACATATGAGAAGCGCTTCGGTAGACCCCCTCACAAAACGTATAAAAGGCAATATGGACCGACCTTTCACGTACCGTACACCACCGGATATATACGGCCGTACGTTAGCCTAGGCGTCAATACAGGTTAGTTGCTCCATGGACGGGCCTGGTCCATTTACGTTTTTTCTTTATTTCTTTTCACTATTAAACTACTAAAAAAATAGAAGCTGTGCTTGGTGGGACTTGATCCCAGACTATCAACCTCTAGTTGTGAGGGCACTAACCACTAGGATACTTTAACTGTCTTGCCATTGAAGTTCTTTCCTACTTCTTATCCGAATATAACTCTAATAAAAAAAGCATGTGTTTCCCACCTGATTTTCTTCAGTTTAGCCCTTGTTCTTTGTTTTTTATTTATTTTTTATTTTCCTTAATTCTTTCTATTTTTGTTTTCTTTTCTTAATTCACAGAACTTTTTAAAATTCTTTAACTTTTTAATATTTATGATTTGTTTTTTTAATGAACTTTTCCCAAACTCATGACCTTTTTTCAAATTCATGATTTTTTCCGAGTCTGCAATTTTATTTCAAATTCATGAACTTTTTTGAGTCGGTGATTTTATTTCAAATTTCTGATTTTCTTAGAAACAAATCATGAGCACATGGAACTTTTTTAGTGGTTTCATGATTGTAACCAAACACATTGTCTATAATCTGGTACGTTCGGGTAGGTCGGAAGGGCATGTTTCGAACCCCCTTTGTTTTACCTCCTCCAAATGCACCCAATTTTTTTTCACACCATGGCATCACCATGCCCAGCATGCATGCCAAGTTTCGTTGGTCTTCGACATTTCATGCATTTTCTAGGTTTTCCC
>NC_057804.1:499667308-499690410 GCF_018294505.1 Triticum aestivum
AACCGAACACAGTGTGTATAATATGGTATGTTCGGGTAGACCGGAAGGGCAACTCTCGAACCACTTTTCTTTTCACCTCCTTCAAACGCACCCGAATTGTTTCCACACCTTGGCATCACCATGGCCAGCATGCGCGCCAAATTTTGTTGGTTTCAGACACTCTATGCTTTTTCTAGGGTTTTTCGGTGAAAAAACTCTAAAAAAACAGGCCGGACGAGACGCAATGTTTGTTCGGTGTCCAAATTCGTTCAAATTTTGCATGACGGACAAACTTGGGCATGCCCAACCGCTGATAAATTTTGGTGTCATATCATGCTTGCAACCAAACACACCGTGTACAACCTTGTACGTTTGGGTAGGCCGGAAGGGCAAGTCTCGAACCATTTTTCTTCACCTCCTCCGAACGCACCCAAATTTTTTCCTCACATTGGCATTACCATGGACAGCATGCATGCCAAGTTTCATTAGTTTCAGTCATCCTATGCTTTTTCTAGGGGTTTGCCCATGGAAAACCCTAAAATATAGGCCGGACGTGACACAATGTGCATTCGGTATCCGAATTCGTTCAAATTTTGTGTGGAGGAGAACCTTTGGCATGCCCAACTGCTAGCAAAATTTGGTGTCATTCCATACTTGCTACCAAACATACCGTGTACAGCCTGGTGCGTTCGGGTAGGCTGAAAGTGCAACTCCCGAACCATTTTTTTCCACCTCCATTAAAGGCACCCTTTTTTTGTCACGCATTGGCATTACCTTGGGTATCATGCATGCCAAAGTTTCGTTGGTCTCAAACATTATATGCCTTTTCTAGGGTTTTTCCGATGAAAAACTCTAAAACACAGGCCAAACGTGACGCAACATAAGTTTGGTGTTCGAATTTGTTCATATTTTGCATGAGGGACAACGTTGCGCATGCCCAACTGCTGGGAAATTTTGGTGGTTGACCCTTATACATTTCCTGCTTTTAAATATCACAAGCGGTGCGGATGGCAAGCAGTGTAATCAAGACGATGAGGTTACAAAATTTGTTCCCAAGTACAAAAAATATCTTGATTTCGACAGTTGTTCGCAAATTCAATAAATGTTTGGGGAATTTTTAAAAAAATGTTCGCACTTTGAAATGATTCTTGGTAATTTTAAAAAATGTTCGTGTTTTCAGTTTAGTTACTTGTTTCAACAAATGTTCTCCTTTTCAAAGTTTTTTCCTTTGTGAAACAAATGTTTGAGAGTCTCGTGTTTTCACAAAATGTTTTAGTTTTTTTAAATAACAAATTTGAAAATGTTCGTATTTCCCAAAAAATTGTTCCATGTTCCAAATAATGTTATCGTTTTCAATTTTGTTCCTTTTATGATTCCTAAAAAATGTTCACGTTCTCACAAAATCTTCTAGTTCTTTTGAAATTATCACAAATTTTTAAATGACCGCGTTTCTAAATATATTTACTTTTTCCAATAAGAAAATGAGGTCCGAGTTTTTTTTAAATAATTTCGCGGCTTATGGTTCATATAGACTGGGCTACCTTTTTGGACACCACACCCCTGTTAGTATAGTGGCTACCGACGTGGTTGACTATTGTGATGTCCCTGGTTCGATTCCTATTGCACAATTTGGTTTATCTTAATTCTGCGAACTTTTGTTTAAAATTTTGCCGCGACCTTTAGTTTCTTAATTATTGATTTGCGCTAAAAGTTTGACACAGCAGATTGGTAGTGCAAGTGGTTAGCACATCGTGCACATAAACTTGAACGTGCAGGTTCGATTCCCATCACCGTCATTTTTTTCTCACGACTTTTCTCTCAATGAAAGCGGCGCACCCACAAATGGGCCCTCCTTTACACAGACCATTTACCGGAGTTCTCTTCTCTAAAAAAGAACTAACCGGAGTTCTTAGCGCGGACTAAGTACTTTGAAAAAAAGACCATCATATCCTTTATTATGAAGGGGTACAGGATAATCTCATCCATCGATGTGATCAGGGGGGTTTACCGAAGCAGAAGTGTATACATATTTTCTATCCACTTTGATATTGGAGATTTAAGTTTCAATCTTCCACATGGAAGTATCCATCTAAATGCTTTGAGATAAGTTTTTGCAACAGCGCTATAAAATCATAGAATGGTCATCAGGTTAAACAGCAAGTTCTTACAGAATTTGACGCATCTTAGTGGTTAATCTTCTTTCAGTAGACATCGTCTCAGAATCAAGGAACATAACTATGTAGAATATCCATCTCGCTTCAGATTCGGTAGCTATTATATCTTCCACCACATTTACTTCATTTACCAATTTTTCCAGCTTCTGAATTACAAAGTATACATAATGTTTATTACTCAAAATCCAACATGTGCTTCGGACCTATTTTGTGCTACTAACATTTTCTACACTAAATCATAAGTGTCAATCATAACGGAGTTATAACAATAAACCGTGCCTTGCGTAAACACACCATATTGGCTAAGGTACTTACTTGGACTTGCTATTCGATTCAACAGCGACAACAACTAATTCTTAATCGAGCAATAACGTCACGGCTCCTAATTTTGTAATACCAAGTAAAGGATTCTGCTCATGGTGACTACAACTTTTCCGACCGGGAGCAAAGAACGACAAATCTCAAAATCCATACAATCAGGGGCAGGGACTACATAGAACCTCATTGGATTCGATCAAAAAATGGCGACGACAGCCCCACGATGTGAGTCCACGGGTCTGCTCCTTCTCCATGGTGGTCGCCGCCACGGCCGCATAAATGCGATGGTCTTGCTGCGTTAGGTTGGAGTTTGCGAAATCACTAATTAAAGAGTATTCGTTGCGAAGATCACTTCAACTCCCCCAGTTTGCTACAAGTTGCGTGTTGCATGTGCGCCACTTGTCGCAACCTACGAGTTTTCCTTTTTCATAGATCCGTTTATTCAAAACGTCTTATCTCTTAAACCGCGCATCCAAATCTCGAACCGTTTTCACCGTTGGATTCCTCGCGTCGGAATCTTCAAAACTAGATCCCATGTTGATATGTTTTGACGAACTCTTTTTTCACAAAAAAACCAAACGAAAAAACCGAACCGGGAGCACGAGTTTTTCCCTTTTTGAAAGAGGCACGCCCGTGCCTCTGACGAAATCATAACCGTGCCTCTCGGGGAAGCAAAACCGTGACTCTCGCCAAAGGAAAAAACAAAGAAAACACTTATTTTTTGTTTCCGAGGAGGCACGGGTGTGACTCTCGCGAAAGCACAACCGTGTCTCTCATTAAAGCAAAACCGTGACTCTTATGAAAGAAAAAATAATAATAAACGCGTTTTTTTCATTTCCAAGGAGGCATGGCCGTGACTCTCGCGGAAGCAGAACCGTGTCTTTCGCGGAAGAAAAACAGTGACTCTCGCGAAAGAAAAAAAACATAAAACATGTTTTTTCCGTTTGCAAGAGGCACGGCCGTGAGTCTCGCGAAAACACGACCGTGCCTCTCGCGGAAACAAAACCATGACTCTCGCCAAGGGAAAAAACAGAAAACGCATTTTTTTTCCGTTTCCGAGAGGCACGGCTGTGACTCTCGCGAAAGAAAAACCATGCCTCTCGCGGAAGCAAAACCGTGACTCTCGCGAAAGGGAAAAAACACGGTTTTTTGATCAATTTTTTTTTTATCGAAAAGCTAGGGAAGACCGGTGAAAAACCAAAAACATCAAAAAACCCGGAAAAAACCGTTTTAAAAGCCGAAAACGCATGCGAAAAAAAACAAAATCCGGAGAAAGCGCCCAGAACACGACACGTGACGAATGCCTGAGAGCGCGCCAAGTGACGCTGATCGTTGCGAGACTTCCGAAGGAGCGCTCGTTAATTAGTTGCTCTCTAAAGTTTGGCGTTGGCGTCACCATCGTGTGCTACAACACGCCCCTCGTGCGCTGGGCTAGGCCCAATATCTTTGTTCGCTACACCCGAGGGCCCCTTGGCCCCTGCAATCGCGAGAAAAAGAGCACTGGTCGTGGCCTCGTGGGCTACTACGTGCATGGCTACCTGTTGACTAAATGGTACTATGAGTGTACTACGTTTTTGCATCCCTCCTACATCGCCTAGGCTACCTACGAACCTGGGAGGGGGCCCCTGGATTTGGGGGGGAGCCGGGGCGGCCGCCCCCCTGCCCCTCCCCAGGGCCGGCCCTGGATCCGTCCTCGCAAGCTAACATGCACCGTGCAACTAGGAAGGAGAGACCAAAGGCAGCAACTACTTTACCTTTCGGTCGTCATGTATGACTTCAAGTCCTACCGGACATCATTTGTATCCCCAAACATATTCTTAGTTAAATATAGTTGTTGCTCTCAAAAAAAAACTAGGAAGGAGAGACAATCGAGTGGGTCTTGATCATCGCACCTTACCTTAATACTACTCCCTCCTTCTCGTTATATAAGACATTTTTTATACTAATATAGTGTCAAAAAACATCTTTCATTACGGGACGGAGTAGCACTCCCTTTGTCCCATAATATAAGAAAGTTTTTGACACAGTGTCAAAAACACTTTCATATTATGGGACGGAGGGAGTATATATAACTCCAAATGATTAAAAACAAGGTAATATCACCGAGAGTTACAGAACTTACGGCCAATGTTTAATTTGATGTTAGAACTATGAAAATACAGTTTTGTGGTCACCTAATGTGTATGGCCCCACCTGCTAGTGAGTGGTGATGCATTTACACACAAAACACCCTCATATTTTTTATTTGCGAAAGAAAAACCTAACCATAATACTACACTGCACATATATGCAAAAAATGTTTTTATTTCTTCCTACCAAAGAAAAAAAAAGCGACCCCCCTAGCCCGCCGCAAGGGGAGTCCGTCCGCCGTCGTTCCTCCGGCAGCTCCTGCTACTTGTGATCTGCATTGATTTTTTCCCAAGAAGAGAGGATGATGTTGTACAGTAGAGATAAGTATTTTCCTCATTTAAGAACCAAGGTTATTAATTCAGTAGGAAAACCAAGCAACAACTCGTTATCAGCACCTACACACAAAATAACAACTTCTTGCACCCAACGCGAACAAGGGGTCCCATAGCAGTAATTGCAAAGATTAAAACTAATAGAGATAAATAGATAGATAAAAATACATAATAAAAGAGCGAGAAATAAACTGCAACAACGTATTTTTTGATTTTAATATATGATGATGAAAGTAGACCCGGGGCCATAGCTTTTACTAGAGGTTTCTCTCAAGAAAATAACATATGCTAGGTAGACAAATTACTGTTGGTCAATTGATAGAAAAGCAAATAATCATGACGATATTCACGGCAATGATCCTCTATATGGGCATCACGTCTGAGACAAGTAGACCGAAACGATTTTGCATCTACTACTATTACTCCACACGTCGACCACTATCAAGTATGCATCTAGAGTATTAAGTTCATAAAGAACGAAGTAACGCCTTAAGCAAGATGACATGGTGTAGACAAAGTAAACTTACACATGAATCAACCCCATATTTTTACCCTTAATATCAATGATACATACATGTCATCTCCCCTTCTGTCACGGGGATTGAGCACTGCAAGATCGAACCCATTACAAAGCATATCTCCCGTTGTAGGATAAATCAATCTAGTTGGCCAAATCAAAGTGAGCACAAACGGTATTGCAATGCTTGAAAATGTGGCCTAGGGTTCATATTTTCACTAGTGCAATCTCTCAATAATGCTAATATAATTGGATCATATAACCATCCCTCAACGTGCGATGAAGAATCACTCCAAAGTTCTTATCTATCGGAGAGCATAAGACGAAATTGTTTGTAGGGTACGGAACCACCTCAAGGTTATCCTTTACGATTGATCTATCGAGCTATCCCTATAGGTGCCACAAACAGCCCAAGAGTTCGTACTAAAATAACACCATATGATACACACCAACCAACTCTAATGTCACCTAGATACTCCAATGTCACCACAAGTATCCGTGAGTTGATTATACGATATGCATCAAACAATTTTCAGATTCATAATATTCAATCCAACACAAAGAACCTCAAAGAGTGCCCCGAGATTTCTATCGGAGAAACAAGACGAAAACGTGCATCAACCCCTATGCATAGATTACCCCAATGTCACCTCAGGAATCCGCGAGTTGGGTGCCAAAACATATATCAAGTGAATCAATATGATACCCCATTTTCACCACGCGTATTCATGGCAAGACATACATCAAGTGTTCTCAAATCCATAAAAGCATTCAATCCGATAAAAGTGAAATCCCAAAGGAAAAACTCAATTTATCACAACAAGATAGAGAGGGAGAAACACCATATGATCCAACTGTATTAACAAAGCTCGCGATACATCAAGATTGTGCCAAATCAAGAACACGAGACAGAGAGAGAGAGAGAGAGAGAGAGAGAGAGAGAGAGAGAAAGAGAGAGAGAGAGAGAGAGAGAGAGAGAGAGAGATCAAACACATAGCTACAAGTACAATCCCTCAGCTCCAAGGATGGACTACTCCCTCCTCATCATGGTGGTCGTCGGGATGATGAAGATGGCCTCCGTAACAGGAGTAGTTTTGTAGTGATTGTAAGAGCAACTGGAACATTAGTAATTTAGCAAAGACAATATGAGCAAAGCATAGGCTTTGGATCAGCGATGGATATTTGTGTGGATGACATTCATCATGTAATAGTCACAGCCTAGAGCGATATCCAATAGCTCTAGTTCATCAATTCAATGTTGGCATGTATTCCATATATAGTCATACGTGCTTAGAATAAGAACTTGCATGACATATTTTGTCCTACCCTCCTGTGGTAGCGGGGCCCATAAAGAAATCTAAGTGATATTAAGGCCTTGTTTTAATAGAGAACCGGAACAAAGCATTAACACATAGTGAATACATGAACTCCTTGAATTACAGTCATCCCCGGAGAGTATCCCAATTATTGTCACCTTGGGGTCTATGGTTTAGAACAATAATAAGGGCATGTAACTAGCAGATAGGACCAAGAACTCAAATATATTCATGGAAACATAAAGGGTTCATATCTGAAATCATGGCAGTCAGGCCCTAGTGAGAAGCATTAAGCTTAGCAAAGTCATAGCAACATCAATCTCAGAACATAGTGGATACTAGGGATCAAGCCCTAACAAATTGACTCAGTTACATGATAAATTTCTTCCAACTCCATCACCGTCTAGCAAGCCTACGAAGGAATTACTCACTCCCGGTGGTGAGCATCTTCAAATTGTTGATGAAGGACAGTTGACGATGACAGCAACGATGAATTTATACGTCTCCGATGTATCTATAATTTTTGATTGTTCCTTGCTATTATAGTACTAATCTTGGATGTTTTACATTCATTTACAAGCAAATTTGTATTATTTTTTGGGAATAACCTATTAACTTAGTGCCCAGTGTCAGTTGTTGTTTTTGGACTATTTTTGACTTTTCAGGAAATCAATATCAAACAGAGTCCAAACGGAGAAAAAACTTTGGATTAATTCTTTTGGACCAGAAGAGACCCTAGAAGGTTCATAAGAAGACCAGAAGAGTCACGAGGGAGCGACAAGGTCGGGAGGTGCACTCCCCAGGGTTGTGGGCCCCTCGTGGCACCTCTTGACAGAATTCTGCTACTATAAATTCTCAAATATTCCCCTCATATCAGGGAGCCACCCGAAATTCTTTTTCCACCGCCGCAAGTTTTTGTTCTCGTGAGATCCCATATGGAGGCCTCCGTCGGCACTTTGCCGGAGGGGGAATCAATCACAGAGGGACTCTACATCAACCTTGCTACCCTTCCTTCTGATGCGTGAGTAGTTTACCACAGACCTACGGGTCCATAGTTAGTAGCTAGATGGTTTCTTCTCTCTATTTGACCTTAAATACAATGTTCTCCTCGATGTTCTTGGAGTTCTATTTGATGTAATCACTTTTTGCGGTGTGTTTGTTGGGATCCGATGAATTGTGAGTTTATGATCATATTATCCATGAATATATTTGAGTTTTCCCTGAACTCTTTTATGCATGATTCTCTGATCTATTTATTTGGTTTGGCCTACTAGATTGATTTATCTTGCAATGGGAGAGGTGCTTTGTAATTGGTCCGATCTTGCAGTGCTCAATCCCAGTGACAGAAGGGGACATGACTCGCATGTATGGTTGCTACTAAGGGTAAAAAGATGGGGTTTATTGATGCATGATTTTACTTTGTCTACATCATGTCATCTTGCTTAATGCGTTACTCCGTTCTTTAAGAACTTAATACTCTAGATGCATGCTGGACAGCGGTTGATGTGTGGAGTAATAGTAGTAGATGCGGAATCATTTCAGTCTGCTTGTCTCGGATGCGATGCCTATGTACATGATCATTGCTTTGGATATTGTCATGATTATTTGCTTTTCTATCAATTGCCCAACAGTAATTTGTCTACCCGTTGTATGCTATTTTCTTGAGAGAAGCCTCTAGCGAAAACTATGACCCCTGGGTCTACTTTCATCATACATTAAAATCCAAAAATACTTTGCTGCAATTTATTTACCATTATTTTATTTTTCTATTTGCATATATTTATTATCTCTATCAGATTTAATCCTTGTAAATAATTGCAAAGGGATTGACAACCCCATGTTCGCGTTGGGTGCAAGAAGTTGTTATTTTGTGCGGAGGTGCTGCTAACAAATTGTTACTTGGTTCTCCCATTGGATTGATAACCTTGGTTCTTAACTGAGGAAAATAATTATCTCTACTATACTGCATCATCCTCTCCTCTTCGGCGAAAAACCAATGCAGATCACAAGTAGCATGAATACCCCGGCTCCATATCGTAAAACGTGATAAAACTATATCTCAGATTTTTTTTCTTCGCGAGACGGTACTTATGGACTTGGAGGTAGGGCAAACGGAGGCTCGAGGGGCCTTAGGGGGTGCGCCACCTAAGCTTGTGGCTCTGTAGTGGCCCCCTTCCAGTAGATCTTTTCACCAACATTTTTACATATTCTAGAAAGGTCTCCGTAAATTTTTAGCCCAATCTGAGAACCTTTATTTCTGCACAAAAATAACACCATGTTAGTTCTATTGAAAACAGCGCTAGTCCAGGTTAGTTTCATTCAAATCATGCAAATAACAATCCAAAACAAGAGTAAAAGTGTTTGGAAAAGTAGATACCTTTGAGACGTATCACATTCCAATGCTGAAAAATCCTATAAATCCATAAACCCCCGAAAGTTAAACTAGATGATTTTTTCCGCTGTCGCAAGCCTCTGTTCGAAGCGATCTCATTTGGACGCCTTTTCCAGCACCCTACCGGAGGGGTAATCCATCACAGGGGCCATCTTCATCATGCCCGCTGCCTCCATGACGAGGATGGAGTATTTCGGCTGAGGGTATGTACCTAGCTATGTGTTTAATCTCTCTCTCTCTCTCTCTCTCTCTTGTTCTTGATTTTGCATGATCTTGATGTATCATGAGCTTTATTAATATAGTTGGTTCATATGAAGTCCTTCCCCTCTATCTCTTTTTGGTGAATTGAGTATTACTCCTTCCAATCTTTTCGTTAGCAGATTGAATACTTTGGATTTGATATCACTTGATGTATGTCTTGCTTGTTGATATCGGTGATGACAATGGGGTAATCTATTCAGATCACTTGATGTATGTTTTGGTAATCAAATTGCAAATTCTTTTGGTGACATTGGGGTAATTACTGGGAAACGTAGCATGCAATTTTAAAAAAGTTCCTACACTCACGCAAGATCTATCTAGGAGATGCATAGTAATGAGAGGGAAGAGTGTGTCGACGTACCCTCATAGACCGAAAGCGGAAGCATTAACTTAACGCGGTTGATGTAGTCGAACTTCTTCTCGAATCAACCGATCAAGTATCGAACGTACGGCACCTCCGAGTTATGCACACGTTCAGCTCGATGACGTCCCTCGAACTCTTGATCCAGTAGAGGCATGAAGGAGTCGATGAGTTCCGTCAGCACGACGGCGTGGTGATAGTGTTGGCGATGTGATCCGCGCAGGGCTTCGCCTAAGCACTACAACAATATGACCGGAGGAGTAAACGGTGGAGGGGGGCACCACACACGGCTAAGACAATTGATGTGCTTTAGGGTGCCCCCCTTCCCTCGTATATAAAGGAGGAGAGGGGACAGGGTCGGCCCTATGGAGCGCCCAAGTGGGGGGAGTCCAACTAGGATCCCCAATCCTAGTCAGCCCCCCTTTCTTTCCAATGGAGGGGGAAAGACGGAAGTGGAGGGAGAGAGGGAGATGGAAAGGGGGCCGCGCCCCCTCCCCCTTGTCCAACTCAGACTCCACCAGGTGGGCGCCACCTCTGCGGCCTGCCTCCTCCTCTCCACTATGGCCCATGAGGCCCATTAACTTTCCCGGGGGGTGGGGGGGGGTCCGGTAACCTCTCGGTACTCCGAAAAATTCCCGAACCTCTTCGGAACCATTCCGGTGTCTGTATGCAACCTTCCAATATATCAATCTTTACCTCTCGACCATTTCGAGACTCCTCGTCATGTCTGTGATCCCATCCAGGACTCCAAACAACCTTCGGTCACCAAAAACACAACTCATATAATACATATCGTCATCGAACGTTAAGCGTGCAGACCCTACAGGTTCGAGAACTATGTAGACATGACCGAGACACCTCTCCGGTCAATAAACAATAGCGGGACCTAGATGCTCATATTGGTTCCCACATATTCTACAAAGATCTTTATCGGTCGAAACATATGTTATTCCCTTTGGCATCGGTATGTTACTTGCCCGAGATTCGATCATCGGTATCTTTATACCTAGTTCAATCTCGTTACTGGCAAGTCTCTTTACTCTTTCCGTAGTGCATCATCTCATAACTAACTCATTAGTTACATTGATTGCAAGGCTTCATATGATGTGCATTATCGAGAGGGCCCAGAGATACCTCTCCGATACTTGGAGTGACAAATCCTAATCTCGATCTATGCCAACCTAACAAACACCTTCGGAGATACCCGTAGAGGATCTTTATAATCACCCAATTACATTGTGATGTTTGATAGCACACAAGGTATTCCTCTGGTATCCGGGAGTTGCATAATCTCATAGTTGAAGGAATATGTATTTGACATGAAGAAAGCAATGGCAATAAAACTGAACGATCATTATGCTAAGCTAATAGACAGGTCCTCTCCATCACATCATTCTCCTAATGATGTGATCCCATTCATCAAATGACAACACATGTCGATTAGCCTTGTCCATCAGCCTTCCTTGGGTGACTATTGAACGCGGTGGATGGCGGGTGCGTGCGATGGGGCGTGGGAGGTGAGCAACATGGAGAAAGTGGGATGGGGGGCAGGCCGGCCCGTTTGCTTACACGTGTAGAAGATTCGAGGGTCGCGCCACTCGAAGAATTTATGCCGGGGGGGGGGGAGCATCGGTATCTTCATACCTAGTTCAATCTCATTACCGGCAAGTCTCTTTACTCATTCCGTAATACATCATCTTGCAACTAATTCATTAGTCACTTTGTTTGCAAGGCTTCTTATGATGTGTATTACCAAGAGGGCTCAGGGATACCTCTCCGATACTCGGAGTGACAAATCCTAATCTTGATCTATGCCAACCCAACAAACACCTTCAGAGATACCTGTAGAGCATCTTTATAATCACCCAGTTACATTGTGACATTTGATAGCACACAAGGTATTCCTCCGGTGTCCGGGAGTTGCATAATCTCATAGTCGGAGGAATATATATTTGACACGAAGAAAGCAGTAGCAATAAAACTGAACGGTATTATGCTAAGCTAACGGATGGGTCTTGTCCATCACATCATTCTCCTAATGATGTGATCCCGTTATTGAATGACAACACATGTCCATGGCTAAGAAACTTAACCATCTTTGATAACCGAGCTAGTCTAGTAGAGGCATACTAGGGACATGGTGTTTTGTCTATGTATTCACACATGTATTAAGTTTTCGGTTAATACAAATCTAGCATGAATAATAAACATTTATCATGAATAAGGAAATATAAAATAACAAGTTTATTATTGCCTCTGGGGCATATTTCCTTCAGTCTCCCACTTGCACTAGAGTCAATAATCTAGATTACATTGTAAGGAATCTAACACCCATGGAGTCTTGGTGCTGATCATGTTTTTCTCGTGGAAGAGGCTTAGTCAACGGGCCTGCAACATTCAGATCTGTATGTATTTTGCGAATTTATATGTCTCCCTCCTTGACCAAATCTCGGATGGAGTTGAAGCGTCTCTTGATGTGTTTGGTCCTTTTGTGAAATCTGGATTCCTTCGCCAAGGCAATTGCTCCAGTATTGTCAGAAAAGATTTTCATTGGACCCAATGCACTAGGTATTACACCTAGATCCGATATGAACTCCTTCATCCAGACTCGTTCATTAGCTGCTTTCGAAGCAGCTATGTACTCCGCTTCACACGTAGATCCCGCCATGACGCTCAGCTTGGAACTGCACCAACTGACAGCTCCACCATTCAATAAAAATACGTATGCGGATTATGATTTAGAATCATCCAGATCAGTGTCAAAGCTAGCGTTGACGTAACCATTTATGACAAGCTCTTTGTCACCTCCATAAACGAGAAACATATCTCTAGTCCTTTTCAGGTACTTCAGGATGTTCTTGACCGCTTTTCCAGTGATCCACTCCTGGATTACTTTGGTACCTCCCTGCTAAACTTATAGCAAGGCACACATCAGGTCTGGTACACAGCATAGCATACATGATAGAACCTATGGCTGAAGCATAGGGAATGACTTTCATTTTCTCTCTATCTTCTGCAGTGGTCGGGCATTGAGTCTGACTCAACTTCACACCTTGTGAAAGTCCTATCAAGCATCTTGATCTATCTCTATATATCTTGATGCCCAATATATAAGCAGCTTCACCGAGGTCTTTCATTGAAAAACTCTTATTCAAGTATCCTTTTATGTTATTCAGAAATTCTACATCATTTCCAATCAACAATATGTCATCCCCATATAATATTATAAATGCTATAGAGCTCCAACTCACTTTCTTGTAAATACAGGCTTCTCCAAAAGTCTGTATAAAACCATATGCTTTGATCACCTCATCAAAGTGTATATTCAAACTCCGAGATGCTTGCACCAGTCCATAAATGGATCGCTGGAGCTTGCACACTTTGTTAGCACCTTTAGGATCGACAAAACCTTATGGTTGCATCATATACAAGTCTTCTTTAATAAATCCATTAAGGAATGTAGTTTTGACATCCATTTGCCAGATTTCATAATCATAAAATGCGGCAATTGCTAACATGATTTGGACAGACTTAAGCATCGCTTTGGATGAGAAAGTCTCATCGTAGTCAACTCCTTGAACTTGTCGAAAACCCTTTGCAACAAGTCGAGCTTTATAGATAGTAACATTACCATCAGCGTCAGTCTTCTTCTTGAAAATCCATTTATTCTCTATGGGTCGCCGGTCATCGGGCAAATCCACCAAAGTCCACACTTTGTTCTCATACATTGATCCTATCTCAGATTTCATGGCCTCAAGCCATTTATCGGAATCTGGGCTCATCATAGCTTCTTCATAGTTCGTAGGTTCGTCATGGTCAAGTAACATGACCTCCAGAACAGGATTACCATACCACTCTGGTGCGGATCGTGCTCTACCAGACCTACGAGGTTATGAAGCAACTTGATCTGTAGTTTCATGATCTTTATCATTAGCTTCCTCTCCAGTTGCTGTAGACATCACGGGAACAGATTTCTCGGATGAGCTACTTTCCAAATTGAGAGCAGTTACAATTACCTCATCAAGTTCCACTTTCCTCCCACTCACTTCTTTCGAGAGAAACTCCTTCTCTAGAAAGGTTTCGTTCTTAGCAACAAAAATCTTGCCTTTAGACTTGTGGTAGAAGGTGTACCCAATTGTTTCTTCAGGGTATCCTAAGAATACGCACGTCTCCAATTTGGGTTCGAGCTTATCAGGCTGAAGCCTTTTGACATAAGCATTGCATCCCCAAACTTTAAGAAACGACAGCTTAGGTTTGGTGTCAAACCACAGTTCATATGGTGTCGTCTCAATGGACTTTGATGGTGCCCTGTTTAAAGTGAATGCAGTTATCTCTAATGCATAACCCCAAAATGATAGTGGTAAATCGTTAAGAGACATCATAGATCGCACCATACCCAATAAAGTGCAGTTACGATGTTCGGACACACCATTTCGCTGTTGTGTTCCAGGTAGCGTGAGTTGTGAAACTATTTCACGTTGTTTTAAATGAAGGCCAAACTCATAACTCAAATATTCTCCTCCACGATCAGATAGTAGAAACTTTATTTTCTTGTTATGATGATTCTCCACTTCACTATGAAATTCTTTGAACTTTTCAAATGTTTCGGACTTGTGTTTCATTAAGTAAATATACCCATATCTGCTCAAATCATCTGTGAAGGTTAGAAAATAACGATACCTACCACGAGCATCAACACTCATTGGACTGCATACATCAGTATGTATTATTGCCAATAAGTCACTAGCTCGTTCCATTGTTCCGGAGAATGGAGTTTTAGTCATCTTGCCCATAAGGCACGGTTCACAAGTATCAAATGATTCATAATCAAGTGATTCCAAAAGTCCACCTTTATGGAGTTTCTTCATGCGCTTTACACCGATATGACCCAAACGGCAGTGCCACAAATAAGTTGCACTATCATTATCAACGTTTCATCTTTTGGCATCAATATTATGAATATGTGTATTATCACGATCAAGATTCAACAGAAATAGACCACTCTTCAAGGGTGCATGACCATAAAATATATGACTCATATAAATAAAACAACCATTATTCTCTGATTTAAATGAATAACCGTCTCGCACTAAACAAGATCCAGATATAATGTTCATGCTCAACGTTGGCACCAAATAACAATTATTCAGGTCTAAAACCAATCCCGAAGGTAGATGTAGATGTAGTGTGCCGACGGCGATCACATCAACCTTGGAACCATTTTCGACGCGCATCGTCACCTCGTCCTTAGCCAATCTTTGTTTAATCTGTAGTCCCTAATTCGAGTTACAAATATGAGCAACCGAACCGGTATCAAATACCCAGGCACTACTAAGAGAATTAGTAAGGTACACATCAATAACATGTATATCAAATATACCTCTGTTCACCTTGCCATCTTTCTTATCCGCCAAATACTTGGGGTAGTTCCGCTTCCAGTGACCAGTCCCTTTGAAGTAGAAGCACTTAGTTTCAGGCTTGGGTCCAAATTTGGGTTTCTTCCCGGGAGTGACAACTTGCTTGTTAGTCTTTTGAAGTTCCCCTTCTTTTTATCCTTGCCCTTCTTCTTGAAACTAGTGGTTTTGTTAACCATCAACACTTGATGCTCCTTTTTGATTTCTACCTCCGCGGCCTTTAGCATCGCGAAGAGCTCGGGAATAGTCTGTTCCATCCCTTGCATATTGTAATTCATCACGAAGCCTTTATAGCTTGGTGGCAGTGATTGAAGAACTCTGTCAATGACACAATCATCTGGAAGATTAACTCCCAGCTGAGTCAAGTGATTATGGTACCCAGACATTCTGAGTATGTGCTCACTAACAGAACTATTCTCCTCCATCTTGCAGCTATAGAACTTGTTGGAGACTTCATATCTCTCAACTTGGGCATTTGCTTGAAATATTAACTTCAACTCCTGGAACATCTCATATGGTCCATGACGTTCAAAACGTCTTTGAAGTCACGATTCTAAGCCGTAAAGCATGGCACACTGAACTAACAAGTAGTCATCAACACGCGATTGCCAGGCATTCACAATGTCTACAGTTGCTGGGGCAGGTGGTACACCTAACGGTCCATCAAGGACATAATTCTTCTGTGCAGCAATGAGGAATTTCCTCAAGTTACGGACCCGGTCCGTGTAGTTGCTGCCATCATGTTTTAACTTAGCTTTCTCTAGGAATGCATTAAAATTCAAAGGAATGGTAGCACGGGCCATTGATCTACAACATAGATATGCAAAAACTATCAGGACTAAGTTCATGATAAATTAAGTTCAATTAATCAAATTACTTAAGAACTCCCACTTAGATAGACATCCCTCTAGTCATCTAAATGATACGTGTTCCAAATCAACTAAACCATGTTTGATCATCACGTGAGATGGAGTAGTCTTCAATGGTGAACATCACTATGTTGATCATATCTACTATATGATTCACGTTCGACCTTTCGGTCTCCAGTGTTCCGAGGCCATATCTGTATATGCTAGGCTCGTCAAGTTTAACCCGAGTATTCCGTGTGGGCAAATATGGCTTGCACCCGTTGTCTTCGAACATAGAGCCTATCACACCCGATCATCACGTGGTTTCTCAGCATGAAGAACTTTCGCAATTGTGCATACTAGGGGAGAACACTTATACCTTGAAATTTAGTAAGGGATCATCTTATAATGCTATTGTCGTACTAAGCAAAATAAGATGCATAAAAGATAAACATCACATGCAATCAAAATATGTGACATGATATGGCCATCATCATCTTGTGCTCATGATCTCCATCACCGAAGCAACGTCATGATCTCGATCGTCACCGGCTTGACACCTTGATCTCCATCGTACTCGCCAACCATTGCTTCCTCGACTATCATTACCGCTTAGTGATAAAGTAAAGCAATGACATAGTGCTTGTATTTCATATAATAAAGCGACAACCATATGGCTCCTGCCAGTTGTCGATAACTTTTACAAAACATGATCATCTCATACAACAATCTTATATCACATCATGTCTTTACCATATCACATCACAACATGCCCTGCAAAAACAAGTTAGACATCCTCTACTTTGTTTGTTGCAAGTTTTTACGTGGCTGCTATGGGCTGCTAGCAAGAACCGTACATACCTACGACACAAAAACCACAACAATGATTTATCAAGTTTGTTCTTTTAACCTTCACAAGGACCGGACTCAGTCAAATTCGATTCAGCTAAAGTTGGGGAAACAGACACCCGCCAGCCACCTTTATAAAAAACTAGTTGCATGTCTGTCGGTAGAACCGGTCTCATGAAAGTGGTCATGTAACATTGGTATGGGTCGCTTCATCCAACAATACCGATGAATCAAAATAAGACATTGGTGGTAAGCAGTATGACAATCACCGCCCACAACTCTTTGTGTTCTACTCGTGCATATCATCTACGCATACTCTGATACCACCGTTGGAAAACGTAGCATGCAATTTCAAAAGTTCTCCTACGCTCACGCAAGATCTATCTAGGAGATGCATAGCTACGAGAGGGGAGAGTGTGTCCACGTACCCTCATAGACCAAAAGAGGAAGTGTTAACTTAATGCGGTTGACGTAGTCGAACGTCTTCTCGAATCAACGATCAAGTACCGAACATAAATCACCTACGAGTTCTGCACACGTTCAGCTCGGTGATGTCCCTCGAACTCTTGATCCAGTAGAGGCGTGAAGGAGTCGATGAGTTCCGTCAGCACAATGGCATGGTGATGGTGTTGGTGATGTGATACGCGTAAGGCTTCGCCTAAGCACTACGCCCATATGACCGGAGGAGTAAACGGTGGAGGGGGCACTGCACACGTCTAAGACAATTGATGTGCTTTGGGGTGCCCCGTGCCCCCGTATATAAAGGAGGAGAGGGGAGAGGGCAGGCCCTATGGCGCGCCCAAGTGGGGGGAGTCCAACTAGGATTCCCAATCCTAGTCGCCCCCCTTCATTTCCAACGGAGGGGGAAAGAGGGAAGTGGAGGGAGAGAGGGAGAAGGAAAGGGGCCGCGCCCCCTCCCCCTTGTCCAATTCAGACTCCACTAGGGGGGCGCCACCTCTGTGGCCTGCCTCCTCCTCTCCACTATGGCCCGTGAGGCCATTAAATTTCCCGGGGGGGGGGGGGTCCGCTAACCTCCCAATACTCCGAAAAATCCCCGGACCTCTTTGGAACCATTCTGGTGTCCGTATATAACCTTCCAATATATCAATCTTTACCTCTTGACCATTCGAGACTCCTCGTCATGTCCGTGATATCATCCAGTCCTTCAAACAACCTTCGATCACAAAAACACATAACTCATATAATACATATCGGCATCGAACGTTAAGCGTGTGAACCCTATGGGTTCGACAACTATGTAGACATGACCGAGACACCTCTCCGGTCAATAACCAATAGCGGAACCTGGATGCTCATATTGGTTCCCACATATTCTACGAAGATCTTTATCGGTCAAACCGCAATGTCAACATATGTTATTCCCTTTGTCATCGGTATGTTACTTCCCCGAGATTCGATCATCGTATCTTCATACCTAGTTCAATCTCGTTACCGGCAAGTCTCTTTACTCGTTTCGTAGTGCATCATCCGGTAACTAACTCATTAGTCACATTGCTTGCAAGGCTTCATATGATGTGCATTACTGAGAGGGCCCAGAGATGCCTCTCCGATACTCGGAGAGACAAATCCTAATCTCGATCTATGCCAACCCAACAAACACCTTTGGAGATACCTGTAGAGCATCTTTATAATCACCTGGTTACGTTGTGACGTTTGATAGCACACAAGGTATTCCTCCGGTGTCCGGGAGTTGCATAATCTCTTAGTCGGAGGAATATATATTTGACACGAAGAAAGCAGTAGCAATAAAACTGAACGATCATTATGCTAAGCTAACGGATGGGTCTTGTCCATCACATCATTCTTCTAATGATGTGATCCCATTATCAAATGACAACACATGTCCATGGCTAGGAAACTTAACCATCTTTGATCAACGAGCTAGTCTAGTAGAGGCATACTAGTGACATGGTGTTTTGTCTATGTATTCACACATGTATTAAGTTTCCGGTTAATACAATTCTAGCATGAATAATAAAACATTTATCATGAATAATGGAATATAAAATAACAATTTTATTATTGCCTCTAGGGCATATTTCCTTCAGTAATCTAGGCATAAAGGATAATACACGTTTTCATCCTACTTTTTCGATAAAGACTTGAGACTTTGGAGTGATTCTTTGCCACACTTTGAGGGATTATTCTATGATTCAATTATGTTACTAACGTTGAGAGTTTGCACTAGTGAAAGTATGAACCCTAGGCCTTGTTTCGAAGTATTGATATACCATTTTGCTCGTTGTTTGCTACTTGCTACCTTGCTGTTTTTTATTTATTTGGATTATAAAAATTAATTTCTATCATCCATATTACACATATATCATCATCTCTTCCCTGAACTAGTGCACCTATATAACCGACAATTGTATTGGGTGTGTTGGGCACACAAGAGACTCTGTGTATTTGATTGCACGGGTGTTTGAGAGAGACCATCTTCATTCTACACCTCCCACAAATTGATAAACCATAGGTCGTTCACTTGAGGGAAATTTGTTGTTGTCCTACAAAACTCTACGCTTGGAGGCCCACCAAGTCTACGAGAATAAAGTTGCATAGTAGACATCAGTGGCTTCTGCCAAAAGGTTTCAAATCCTTCCCCCAAATGCTAAACTAATCTTCTGCTAAACACAATAGCCAACAGCCTCACGCCATCCGGAAGGAGAGGAGAGGGTATGTGGCAGATTTTGATTCATTATGTGGATGTCTAGAGTCCCCCAAAGCCCCCTGCATTTGGTTCTGATTTGCTAGATTTCAAACATATGGACCAGTCGGCAGACGAATATAGGCTCACTCTGGATGGCAAACACGTACGGACCGTGCGGTCTAGACGGATGGGATGGTTTGAGGGTCCACACTGGACAAGCCCTAACATGCCATGGTGAGCCTTCCTAGATGCGATCTCAGTCTCTCTTTGATTCAAATTCAGCCACAAACATATTTTCACCCATTGAACAAAACTGCAAGCACGGGGATTTCCCCAAGCTGGATGAGTGCGGTGGATATAGTCTGGATGTGAAACAGATTTTGATAGATAAGTTTGTCTGCGAGTAGCCACTTCTGATGATGAGAGGAATAGCCTCGTCATCGGGCATGCCTAGTTTTCCTAGGGCATCCTCATGCCAGGCCTTAGCTATGCCAGGCAAACCAGGCGTCGCCTGCGCCTCTTTCCCGCGATCCGATGAAGACATCTCCATCGGAGTCCCATGCGCCCCGCCAATCGAGTTCAGCGAGCGCTCTCATCTCCATGCAAACCCTAATTGCCTAAGCCGCCGCCAGGGTTAGGTTCCGTTGGACAAAAAGGTTGTAAACGATTGTGTATATTTATTGGAATGAGCCTACATATTGTGAGTGTATGTGTTTGTATGGTTACGTGTTTTAATGCTCTCCTGTAGTTAATGATGGGAGGTAGAGGAATTAAAATGTGCGCAATGGTACGTAAAGTTTTGGACCATAATAAGTGACACACGTGTGGCACGAACACATGGCAACTCCGAATGTTTTTAGGCAACTTTAGTGACCCGAGGATGACAACTTTAGGTTTCCAGCATGACGACTTTTCAGATGGCAGGTTTTAAAAAAATTGGGATTTGTTTTTCTTTTCAGATGGCAACTTTAATTGTAAAAACGTCAGGGCCGGAGCGCTTCGTGCCACACGTGTGTCACTTATCATTTGGGAAAGTTTTTACATAAAAGTTGATGTGGAGGTGTTGGATTGGAAAATAGGGGGAAATGGGCCCACCTCAGTGTAATTCAGGGGAGAAAGAATTAGTTTGGAAGGTTTAGTAAAATTTAGTAGGCCTTACGTAGGTGTAGCATTATTGATTAAAATGCCGTGCCTTGGTTTTGTAGTTAGGCACTTCTAGGTGTTGGCATGCCGAACCAAATTTCGGTCGGTTGCCACGCAGCCGCCCAATCTATGCATCCTTGACCACTCAATTTGCCAGCTAGGACTCGCATGTGTCTTCTTCTCCTTCGAAGATCACCTCCCCCTCCCTCTAGCCGCACGCAGAGCAGCGCCGCGCTTCTCCAACGAGTCCCCTCATGGCTCGCAGCACCATGCGTCTCCGGTGAGACCCTCGTGGTTCACAGTGTCGCGCGTCTCCCGGCGAGACCCTCGCGGCTCGTAGTGCCACGCGTTGCCATCTTCCAGCACGGGTCACGCAGTTGCAGCATATGCGCTCGCCCCGTTCCAGCCTAGCAGCTCGCCATTCCCAACCCCCCGCATGCGTCCCCCTGCCTGGCTCGCCTCGCCGTTGATGCTCACAGTCGTCACCATTGTCCATGGTCCAGCATCTGGCTGGTCGTGGTCACCGTGGTTGCAGGAATGCCCGACACAGTTCCAACATCTGGTGAGAGCGGTTCCAGCATCTATGTGGCATGTCACCATGGTCACCGCCCATAGTAGCAAAAAATTATGCTAGTTCCAGCATCTAGCGAGAGCGGTTGCAGCATCTGTGCACGTGTGGTCACCGCAGTTACCGCCAGTAGTAGCAAACAATTATGTCGGTTCCAGCATCTAGTGAGAGCGGTTATAGCATTTGGCGTGTGTGGTCACCGCAGTCAGCGTCCATAGTAGCAAAAAATTATGCCGGTTATAGCACTTTGGATCATTGATCGTGGCATATTTGGACGCCGGTTGTAGCATCGCCGGTCGCTGGGTGACCAACACCTCGCCATGCTGATGGTAACATCATGGGAACCGGTTGCATCATGTCACCGGTCGACAGGGCCACGCCTTTAACACAAAAGTAGCACTTGGTTTGTGGGTGTTTTGGTTCCAGCATGCGCCGCCACGGGTTGTAGCTTCACCGATGAACGATTTCAGCAACAGTCAATCCTAGCTTTGGTACTCCCAGGACGACCGTGCCGCGATCACCTCCGGCTTCGCCTGCCCTCTCAAAGAGTTTCCGACGACATACCTCGGGCTACCTCAGTCCATCCGCAAGATCAGCGCCAACACCCTACAGCCACTCCTCGACAAGCTTGAGCGTAGGCTCTCGCCATGGTGGGCAGCCCTGATGTCGCGTGGTGATCGGCTTGCCCTGTGCAGACATGTGCTCTCCGCGATGCCTGTGCACACACTGCTCGTGCTGGCTCTTAACAGCTCCGTCCTCAAGCAGGTTAATCACCTTCTCCGCAGCTTCCTTTGGTACGGCCGCAAGGATGCGAGCAGCGGCCACTGCCTCGTCAGTTGGCGCCGGGTCTGCCGGCCGATCTCCTTGGGCGGCCTTGGCATCCCCGACCTACAGCGTCTAGGCACCTCTCTCTGCACCCGATGGCTCTGGGTACAGAAGACCGACACCTCACGACCATGGCAACACTTGCATCTCCCACACTGCCCCGATGTCCAAGCCATCTTCAGAGCATCGACCTCCTGGACCATCGGCGACGGGCGGACCTACAAATTTTGGGAGGACCACTGGCTCGATGGTCAGTCCATCGCCGAGATCGTGCCACTTGTCCAAGCCAAGGTTCCTAAACGGCGGCGCAAGACCCTCTCCGTACGCGACGGCCTCCACAACCAAGCCTGGGTCACGGACATCCATGCGCCCTGGGCATCGAGATGACACTCCAGTATGTCTCCCTTTGGCGGCGCCTGCGGCAGGTCACTCTCTCTGATGCACCGGACACACTTTCCTGGCGGTGGTCTCGCTACGACTCCTACAGCGCACGCTCTTGCTACCAGGCCCTGTTTTCAGGATCCACCGAGGACCCCCACTGGCGCATCACTTGGTGATGGGCGCCACTGCGCATCAAGTTCTTCATTTGGCTGGCCCTACTCGGACGATGCTGAACAGCCGATCGCCTTGCGCGTCATGATCTACCCCACGAGCCTACCTGTCTTCTCTGCGATCAGGAGCCCGAGAGAATGCAGCACCTTCTCGCGGGCTGCTCCTTCTCCCGCCAGGTTTGGCATGAGGTGCTCTCCTGGTGTCGCTCCACCGCCTCCATCCCAGACCAAGACGTGGAGTTCATTGCCTGGCTGACCTCGGCCCTCGCTGCCACACCTTGCAGTCTGCGACGCGGGCTCGCCTCCATTGCCATCCTCACGGCATGGTGGCTATGGAAGCACCGCAATGGATGTGTCTTCAACGGCGACCACTCCTCTGTGAGCCGCGTCATCAATGGCATCCGTGAGGAAGCGAGACTCTGGGCACGCGCGGGCGCCTCGGGATTGGCGCTCATC
>NC_057804.1:499691009-499694735 GCF_018294505.1 Triticum aestivum
TGTCCTACCCAAACTTTTCTTTGCAGATTTGGTGGTGACCCCTTCAGCCCTCTGCTCGGTTATGTGCTATCTCACCGCATGTCCACCAGTTCAACTCGGACCCAACTGCCGAATGCCCATCGCAGCGCGTGTCCACTAGTTCATCTCAGCGTACGCATGCACCCTGCCCTGGACCGTCTTCCAGTGATGCGGCCATGCCACCCCTCCCGCTCCTCCCTCCTGTTTCCCGGGGAGAAGGCATGCATGAACAGATAAAAACCACCCCATCCTTCGCGCTTGCTCTTCACAGCTCTCTCTCAATCGCTCCCTGAGGCAGAGCTGTCCCTACGGCAGACAGCCAGAATAATACGGGAGCTCCTCAACATTTTCGTTCCATGTTTGATTGATTCCTTCTAACCGATCGTACCTGTACATGTAACCGGCCGGAGCTCTGTGTCCAAGGCGCCTCCATCTGGTGAGGTCATGTGCAACCTCACGGCGCCTAATTGGACGGTATAATAACGGACTTGCAGAGAGTTGATCCCCGATCGATGGAGGACGGCCTCGCTCCGCCCGCGCGCCGGGCTCCGATCAAATGCCCCATCGCCGCCGAGGTAATGAACCAGTATTGATCGGCGCATGCATTTTCATGTTGCGGCTTTTACGGAACGGAGGGGAATGGTTCAGGACGTGGACCAGCTGCCCACCCCGACGGTGACCTCCGAGGAGTTCCTCCAGTTCAAGAGGAAGGCCACCACGATCGTGGAGGAGTACTTATCCACGGACGACGTGGCCGCGACGGCGAGCGAGCTGAGGGAGCTGCGCGTGCCCTGCTACCACTACTACTTCGTCAAGAAGCTCGTCTCGGTGGCCATGGACCGCCACGACAGGGAGAAGGAGATGGCGGCCGTGCTCCTCTCCTCGCTCTACGGCGACGTCATCGACCGCCCGCAGGTGTACAAGGGCTTCTGCAAGCTCGCCGAGTCCTGCGACGACCTCTCCGTCGACACGCCCGACGCCGTCGACATCCTCGCCGTCTTCGTCGCCCGCGCCATCGTCGACGACATACTGCCCCCGGCGTTCCTGGCGAAGCAGCTGCCGTGCCTTCCCGACGGGTGCAAGGGCGCCGAGGTCATCCGCAGGGCGGAGAAGAGCTACCTGTCCGTGCCGCACCACGGGGAGATCATCCTGCAGAGATGGGGCGGCATCAAGAACATCACCGTGGATGAGGCCAAGGCCAGGATCGCCGACATCCTGGAGGAGTACCTCGCCGCCGGCGACACGGCCGAAGCCTTCCGGTGCATCAGGGACCTCCAGATCCCCTTCTTCCACCACGACGTCGTCAAGCGGGCGCTCGTTCTTGCCATCGAGCGCGGCGGCGCGTCCGAGGGCCACATCCTGGATCTCCTCAAGTCGGCGTCGGACCAAGGTGTCATCAACGAGAGCCAGATCATCAAAGGCTTCAACCGTATGATCGACTCCGTTGACGACTTGACGCTCGACGTGCCAAACGCGAGGTGTCTCCTGAAATCCATAATCCTGAAAGCTTCGTCGGAGGGCTGGCTGTGTGCGTCGTCCCTGAAACCGTTGGGGTCGGAGCCGAAGAAGGTCGTCGAGGACGACCCGGCTGTCAAGAGGTTCAAGGCGAAGGCCGTGGCGAGCATACACGAGTACTTCTTGACAGGGGACATCATCGAATCGGTGAGCCGGCTGGAGGCAGAGAACAGCTCGTGCTCCTGCTTTTTCAACGCCATCTTCGTCAAGAAGCTCATCAGCTTCGCCATGGACCGGAAGAACCGCGAGAAAGAGATGGCATCCGTGCTGCTGTCCTCGATCTGCATGCCGCCGGAGCACGTCGTCGCAGGGTTCCACCTCCTGATCGACTGCGCCGAGGACGCCGCGCTGGACAACCCCGCCATCGTCGAGGATCTGACCATGTTCTTTGCCAGGTCAGTGGTCGACGAGGTTATAGCGCCGTCGGACTTGGAGGCGATGGAGGAGGAGGCCGGCCGCCGAAAAGCCGCGGGCTCCCCCGGGATGTTGGCTCTGCGCAACGCCCACGCCATGCTCGGAGCAAAGCTCTCTGCGGAGCGGATCCTGCGGTGCTGGGGCGGCGGTGGCACCGGCAAGGCCGGCTGGGAGCTGAGCGAGGTGAAGGACAAGATCGGCAAGCTGCTGCAGGAGTACGACAGCGGCGGCGGCGTCCGGGAGGCGTGCCGGTGCATCAAGGAGCTCGGGATGCCGTTCTTCCACCACGAGGTGGTGAAGAAGGCGCTGGTGGCGATCATCGAGAAGCGGGGCAAGGACGAGCGCCTCTGGGGACTGCTCAGCGAGTGCTACGGCCGCGGCCTGATCACGCCGAACCAGATGACCAAGGGCTTCCAGAGGGTCGCCGACTGCGTCGACGACCTCGCGCTCGACGTGCCGGACGCCGGGAAGCAGCTCGGCTGCTACGTCGAGCGCGCCAAGAAGCGGGGGTGGCTGGACGCGTCCTTCTCCATTGCCAGGCCGGTCCCAGATGGCATTGCCGTATGTTCGTGAGCACCGGTTACATGCAAACACACTACTGACATTCCATTCCAGGGGAGCTCGTTGGGTTTGCAACAACTTTACGCCATTATATTACGTGTATGTATGATCTGCAGGTATGAGAGAAGACGGGCGATTAGGAGTATATAATGCTCGCACAGGAAATGTGCTATAGGATAGGGAGTATGATCTTCCAAAGTAGGAGGTTTTCATGGCGTTTAGCGTGAGGATTTGTGCATTGAAGAGTTTGTTTTTGCCATTGTTTTTCTCCTACACTGTCCTGTGGTGTTTTTATCTGGTCAACTGCTCGTTGAGGAAATTACAATGTTACTCCTTATTAATGTATTACACATTTCTCTAGTATATTTTATTTTCTTTCTTTTCTTTATCATTAAATTTTCAATATTCCTTTCCATTTTTAGAGTTGTTTTTTTATCTGCCTGGTTTAGTGTACGATTTAAAAAAACTTATGAACATTTTTAAATACATGTTGACATTTTTTCAAATAAACATTGAGCACTATTTAGTACATTCTTAATATGCTACCTTTTTCATGAATATTTTCTAAAACATGTGAACATTTATTTAAGTGTAACGAACAATTGTTTAAATGGTAATGTTTTATATGGCATGATTATTTTAAAATGTCAATCATTTTTGCGAAATCAAATGGTATTTTTTGAATTGCATGAACTTTTTTTTACATACGTGAACAAATTTTTACATTGCATGAAAAATTCAACAAAAATAACGTGTGAACATTTTCTAAATGTATAAATTTTTATGAATTGTACGCACATTTTTTTCTAAATTTGGTGAATAATGTTTTTACAATTCATGAATATTTTTAACACACAATGAACATTCTCAGAACTAAGTAAAATGTTTTTCATTGGTGTAAATAGTATAGGACGGAAACTAAAACACACGCTAGTATATATATTGAAACATTTCAGAGGTGCAAATATAATTTAAAAAATGTAAAAAGAATTGTAGAATAGGAAATAACATGTGGTTCATGCATGAAAAGAAAACCTGCTAGAGGCGTGTGGTTCTTCCTGCAATGGGTCTGGCCCTTTTGGAAGACCGCTTGAAGCGGCGTCAACTTTTTCTATCTTGTTGGAACCGATATATAGACATGCCCTCATTTCGGAGAAGATGAAAGTATCGTCCCCCCCCCTCCCCCCGAAATTCTCTCTGATGGACCGATTTCCCCCT